>NC_056750.1:806537562-806837562 GCF_019279795.1 Protopterus annectens | reverse complement strand
TACCTGACATCATGGAAGATGAGGCAGCAACTGACGCAGGACCCAAGACTTTGATAATCAGGCCGACTGAGGGCTACTGCAAGCAGATAACCCAAATGTGATGACTGCAACAGTGAAACACGAAGAACATCTGGTATAACTAAAGACATTATTTTTTTGAGCTATGACACAGAATTGGAATTGCCTAGACATAGTAAGGCCTTGCTGAGTCTAATTATGGTGGCTGCCAAAAAAACAATTACTAGAAAATGTAAATCAAAGTCTAAACCAACTTTATTAGAAGTAGTGAACATAGTAACAGAGATAAAACAACTGGAATTGGGATCTTTAGAAAAGGGTTGGGGCAAATTACATAGAAAAAAGTGGGAACTGTGGGAACAATACATGCAGAGTAGGAAGGAGGTTTAAAAGAAGGTAGGAATTGAATGCGGTATGACTGATAATGACTGCATAGATTAGAAGTGATGTATAATATTTTTACCTAATGACTGGATAGATAACTGATGTATATCTGCACCTAAAATTATGTCAATATGACTTGTGATGTATAATGTTTGTAACTAAAATTATGTCAGTATAGTTTGTTTTCATTTATATAAATGTATAATTGCCTATGTCATATGTGATAACTTAATAAAGATGTTTCTTGTTTATAAAAAGATTATTGACTAAGCTTGTAATAGTCTGCAAACTGATAACCTTAGTATTTGCCTCTGAAACTACAGGCAGGACTGACATCTTAGAAGGATGTTAAAAGGATCCTGAAAAGCCCTTCTAATAAGATGACTACAGGAAGTGATTGAATTCCAGTTGAACTATTTGAAATCATGCAAAATGATGTTACAGAGTTACTCATAACTTGTCAACAAATCTGGAATACACAGCTTTGGCCATTGGACTGAAAAGTCAATTTATATTACAATCCCAACAAACGCAGAGCTAAAGAGTGCTCAAATTACCAAACAATTGTACTTATTTCACATGCTAGCAAAATAATGCTCAAGATCCTGCAAGCCATATTCTTGAGATACACTGAACTACAGACAAGTATGTAAACTGGCTTTAGAAAGAGCAGACGTTCCAGAGATCAAACTGCCAACATCTGTTAGATAACAGATTTATAAAAATATTTATTTCTGTTTTGACTACTCTAAAGCCTTTGACTGTGTGGACCATAAACTGTTGCACTTTCCTCACAGAAATGGGGATATCAGTTTGCCTTATTTGCATCCTGAGGAATCAGTATGCAGACCAACAATAAACAGTCAGAAATTAATGCGGAATAGTTCAAGACAAGAAAGGGTTGTCACCTTACTTTACCCAAAAAAAATTAACAAAGACAAAAAAGTCTTTTATTATAATCCCCCAAAAACATTAAAATCTGATCCAAAAATTTCTGGATTGCTATAAACCAAATACTACATCCAGGTAACCCAACTTCACCAAACCCATGTCCTGACAAGACAACTGAAGAAACTGCCAATAACTTCAACACCTACTTTATCGAATCCATTTCCAAACTATTTAACCTCAACCTCTCAAACCTCCCTATACACCCCTCAACCACTATGTCTGTAAACTCCTTCTCTCTCAAACCTCTCTCCACTAACTATATCAGAACTCTACTCTCAAAGCTCAAACCATGCTCTGTATCAGCAGACAATATTCCTTCTTAGTTTCTCCAGATTGCTGTACATTCCCTTGCTATGCCTGTATCTATACTAATCAATCACTCCATCTCTAAGTCTAAAGTTCCTTCTATCTGGAAATGGCTTTAGACTCTTCCTATTCATAAAGGAGGTAAAGCCACAGAAATATCTAATTTCAGACCCATCACTATCCTCTGCCCTCTCTCCAAAAATCCTTGAGAAAAATGTATACACAAACAGGTTATGCATTATCTCTTACAAGAAAAACCTCTGACTCCAACACAGTATGGCTTCCGTCCCAAGCATAGTACAACCACAGCTCTATCATTTCTCAACAAACTCATATCCTGTCTATTCCTTGAGCTTTCTAAGGCTTTTGATACTGTCTCACACACTCTGCTACATAGTAAACTTGTAGACCTCAACTTCTCCCCTGATACAGTTGCATGGTTCTCTAGCTATCTGATAGGCTGCAGTCAGTATGATGGGACTCAGCACCATCTACCCCTCTCTCAGTAAGAACTGGTGTTCCCCAAGGTTCCATTCTTGGACCACTACTCTTTAATATCTTCACCAACTATCGCCACTCCTCTTGTCCTCATTCTAACATTGTCCAATACGCAAATGACTCTACAGTCATAACTACTGCAAATTCTCCCTTAGAACTCCTAACAAATACCCAGACATCTTTCAACTCAGTAGAGACATGGCTCACTAATAATCAGCTCATCCTCAACCCTAAGAAAACAAAATTACTACTCTTTTTACCTAAATCTGCAAACCACATTAAACTTTCCTTCTCCATAAGGTCCCTAACAATATTCCTATAGAAGTCGAAACTAGCACAAAACTCCTTGGCATTACCATTGACAACCAACTAAAATTCGATCTTCACATTAACAATTGTATCAAAAAAGCCCACCAAAAGCTAGGACTACTGTACAGGAACAACAAATTCCTAACGACTGAAGCTAGGATTTCTCTTACCCATGCCTACCTTCTACCATACTTAACCTATTGCTCCCAAATAATCACAAATCTGAATTCCTCCCTACTTACCAAATTAGAATCAACCTACCACAAAATAGCTAGAGTTGCAGCTAAGCAAACATATAAATCTCACCACTCTCTCTTTCCCTAAAATACCTGAACTGGCCCGAACTACCTCGCCTGTTCCTACAATCTCAGCTCCAAATCATACACTCCAGCCTATATCAGACTGATTTCTGCCCAAGTCTATCTTCTCTCATCTCTCACTACTCCCCTACCAGACTTCTCTGAAGCTCAACCCAAGACCTACTAAAAATCCATAAACCCAAATCCAACACAGGGTGCAACTTATATAGCTACCATCCCTCTATTGCATGGAACAAACTCCCACTACAAATAAGGTCCCTGACTCACCCCAATTTAAACTAGCAGCCAAAGACCACTTTAGAAAACACTGGTCCTGCCATTGTACTCACCCCCTCCCTGATTATTACCTACCTTTTATAGTACAGTCAAAGTAACTTAGTAAAACTCACCATTAACTACTTCATCCTATGCTTTCTATGCAACCTCCAAAGCTTCTTTTATACTCTGCTCCCTGAAATTCTTATGCAACCTTTTAAGTTTCTGCTACCCCTACATACAAAACCTTATATTTAACTCTCTTTTTAAACCAAAACATACAACTTATTCTACTTTTTTAACATTCTCCTTTGTGTTTATAGTACTGTTTTATCTGTCAACAATATACATGTATGTAAGCTTACGTATTTATCTACCAAAATTCTCTATTGCTATTTTTATTGAAATGCATCTGTATTACTATTTTATTGCACTGAACATCTTTGGAGCTTTTCTCCCTGGGCCTCCGCTGAAAAAGGGCAATAGTTCAGCCGGACACTCCTGGTCAACAAATGTAAAATAAAATAAATACAATTTATTTAAGCTCTATGCTGACCATCAGGCAAAATTCTGGCCTAGATGAATCAGATCCTGAAATCACAACTGATAGCAAAAAATATTACCAACTTCAGATATGCAGATGATCCCATTATGAAGGCTGAAAGTGAGGAGAAGTTGAACAGGATGCAGGATGTTAAAAGAAGAAAACACAAAAAGCTCAGCATTAAAAAAACAAAAATTATGTTATCTTTCTCTAACAATTCTTTGCAAACCTATGGGGAGAAGTCGAGGCAGTGACAGATTTTATTTTTCCGGGGATACGAATTTCTCAAGTTGGTGACTGTAGCAATGATGTTAAAAAATGCTTTCTTCTTAGGAAGAGAGCCAAGGTAAATCTGGATAAAATATTAAAAGGCAAAGACATCTCATTGTCAACAAAGTTTCATATAATCCAAGTACGATCTTCCCAGTAATAATATATGGCTGTGAGAATTGGACTATAAGGCTGTGCACTGGAAAATTAATGATTTTGAACTGTGGCACTGTAAGAAACTTTTCAAATCAGTCAATATTTAAATAAATAAATGTCTCTCTATTGAAATGTTGGCACTCGAAATGGTGTGTGCAGACAGACTGAAAAATACAAAAAAGACTAGAAATGCAGGAGAATAGCAAATCTTGGACATCTCTCTCTGCACTCCCAGACTTCTATATACTAATTCCGAGATCACCATACCTCAGAGAAAAGGGACTATGACAGAAAATAGCCATCTCCAACTTAGTATATACAAGCCCGTTTTTTTTTGGCCATTCATTCATCTTGTTTTGGGACTCTCTCTAGTGGGTGCTGACATTTCAAATGGTCACCAAATAAACCCATACTGTTCACCAGAATGTCTGATAATAAAATTAAAACTCAAATGCCTTGCAAACATAATGCAAAGAGCAGTATCACCAAAGACACAGATGCTGGAAACAATCAAATGTAAATGGGTCAGCAGAGACTAAGCTTGATATACAGCATTACTGAAGTAGTGAATATAAATTTGGAATAATTTAAAGAAGCAGGTGTTGTTGACAGATAGGCCTTGTGGCTAAAGTCCCGGAGGTCAGGAACAGTCAAACTCAACTAACAACAATGGTTTGTGGGCTTGTACTACTACAGCATATTTACACCAATGATCTTCTCAGCTTGAGTACTGATTGTTTGATAGTGCTATTAACTAAATGCTGATTTGTGTTCTCCAACTGGCTGGTTCTCTCAAAATCACATTAGAGTTTACTCTGTTCATACACCTAGAAAAAGAGATGGAAGGTTGAAGGTGATCAATAAGGTCCACAAGAGTGTGAAAACCTGTTCTCTGTAACAGTTCATCCTGTGAAGTATAGTTAATTATGACCTCCCACTTAAAAGGGGGATATACTTGCTGCCTTGGCCACAGTGTCAGTACAATTAAAATCACAGCAGGCCACATGGCATTCCTGAAAATCAAGAGCCTAGACTCAGGAAGGGTGGAAAGCTTTACCACCACCTGATCTGCCACAGAAGACTGGAATCAGAATGAACAGTTGTGGGATTTAATCTCTGACATGGCAGAGAAAACTCTCTTGTTCACAATGTCCAAAGCTCTAGACTCCTTTGCTGGTATTAGTGCTGGTGTCTCTGGGTCTTCCGCCACACTGAAAAGATCAATGTAGGCGTCTACTGTACAATTCCAGGTCAAGATCTCACTCCATTCATCTGGGAGCTTAAAGAGGGTCCAACCTTCTTGAAAGCTATAGGAGCACAATACAGTTTCCATGGCATATACACAGCATCTTTAATGACATCATCTATCGAGAGGAAAAACCCAAGGCACCTAACTCTTCTTTTTACACCCTAGATCCTTAGTTTGAAACTTCAAGGGGAAGGAGTGGACTTTATTCAACTTTAGACTTCTACAAGGTAGTTGTCACCAGGTTGGGCATCCTTTAAGATGGTAATCATTCTCCTTATTCATCTGAGATGATAGTTTTAGAATTTCCAACTTCTCTGAGAAAGCTAACGTGAAGGAGACCCCTGTTCCACTTCCATCCCTAGAAGGGGTGTGTTCTTACATATAACTTGTGTGGGACTAAGCATGCAACTTGGTAGATGTAGTTTGTAGGTTTCCATGATGCCAGGGCTCAGGGATGCCCCTAACAAAAACATTTATTAAACGTAAGAGTCTGACACCTATGTCTTGGTCATGATCTCAAACTGTGCATTTCTGCACATCAGTGGATAGGTCCTAAAAGACTTCAAAGGACTTCCTAAAGTTTACAGCCTGAACCACAGGCTCTGGTGTGGGAAGACTTGTTACATGTTCCTTTACCTGTGGTTTGTAGGAAAGGCCTGAGAAGAGTTCTCAGACACAAGTGCTACCAATGTGCTACCACCAGGTATTCCAGGAACTGCTCTCTGGGATCAGGTGGGTGGGCAGGCCTATTCTGGATGTCTGACCATGGATAGGGAGTAACTACACAATAGGATACACATGCCCATTGTGAGAGCAAAGGGAACATCTGATCAGAGTCCATCATCCACAGAAGCAGAGGGTGGGCTTAAACCCGAGCTTTTACAAGATCAGGGTGAAGTCATGACCATCTGGGACTGGTAGCTTGTTATATAACCGCTTCCACTCCAAAAGGGTGTAAGCAGGAGTGCACCACCCATGCCTTTAGCCTTTTGATAGTTCTTCAGCACAGGCTTGAGGTTGTGTCTGGACCCTCTTGTTGATCCAGGCACTAGGCGAGTTCAACTTTCACCATTCTCCAGACAGGAACCTAGGTAGAATTTCTCCCGTCTATATCTGTAAATGGCTGGCATTTACGGCAGTGTTTCTCACTGTGCGCCAATATGAGGCAGTAAAGATGAAGCATGTGAGACTCAATTTATTATTCAGGTTTCACATGCACATTTCAAAGGCTCTGATGCATTAGATATCAACCTAGGAACTTTATCTAACACATAAATCAGGATCAAAATGTAAACCATGTGAACATCGGAAGAGAACTGGTGGGCTTAAGGGTAAGGTACCCTCTAATACTGTGTGGCATGTCTCATCACAGTATGCAGAGTGACAGGGTGAGCAATCCCCCCTCCACAAGCACAGTTGCTTCAGAGGAAAAAAATGACAAAATGCAAAGGAAGAGAAGATGAACCCATTTATAGACCCAGTGAAGAGAATCCCCCAAAGCTATTTATTTGGAATCACAAAATCCCTTTCTAAGAGGGAAACTTAGTGGGAGGGAGACATTCCTTGGCCCCAAGCTCCAGAGCTCTGGTTGGACAGAGCCTGGGCTCATCTAAAACAAAGCAGACAGTAAGAAACCACTGGGTATCAGTTTATGGGGCCATAAAACAAAGCCCAGTGCAAAGCAAAGGTGGCCCTGGGTCATGAAAGACCTGTGTCAGGAATGGAAGTGGCATCAAGTCATGCTCATTACGGGTACACTCCCCAAACTGAGATCTAGTTGCATAAGACAAACAGTGCATACATACATAACATATCCCTATGGTGTGAAATGGCACAGAAGACTGACAGATAGCGAGTCCTGCACTACATGTTACACAGAAGTAGACTCCCAGATCCCAAATACAATCAACAAACATTCAGTTGGGGCCTCAACAGTTCACCCCATTTGAAGCATACACGCAAGACCAAGCACCAGATGCTTGAATATAGGATAGCTGATGCTGACATCAAGGGAAGCCCAAGGTTGCAGCCAGAGGTGCAGTTCTTGTGTTCCTTATACTGTCAACCAGCAGCAGATGTAAAACTGACCCTTATTAAAGGAGGGAGAGCTCAGCACTAGTGAAGAATAAAAGCTATGTCACAAGATGGCTTTGAAAGCAAAGACATTAACTAATATAGGACTCTGGCCAATGCTGGCATGGGATCAAGTGGATTACCTTACTGTTTTACTGTTAGAAAAATCTATACATGCTGCTTAAAAAATATATTTACAATGTATGCTGCTTAGAAAATATGTTTACAATGTATGCTGCTTGGGAAAATGTGTATTCAAACATTTAAACACATATAAGTTGTGTGGTCAAATATATAGAGAAATGTGTGCTTTAGTTAGGAATAAATGTACTTAAATCCATAATAGAGAACAAAGTTTATGTAATGCATTTAATTCTGTCTTACTAAAATAATAGTAGAAATAAACCTGCATATTATTGCTTGAAGCACAAGCTGCAGTGTAATCAAAAATTTGGCCTTCAAGCACAGCCTGGCTCATGTCTTTCAAGTAAAGATTATTTTGCAAAGTTAGAAAATAATAAATCTGTTCGCATGTGTATCTTCTTCCTGCTTCCACCAGAAGAATAGCCTTTAGAGATAGTATCCAGCTGGCAAGCAAGAAACAAAGGAAGGCATTTAAGAAGAACTGCACCCATTGTATTCGAACTAATCTAAGAGCCTTGAATTGGCTACATCCTCAGGAGGTCATCGTGACTGACCAGGTGCTTGCAAGGCTGTAACATTCTCATGGGAAAAGACTTTTTGAAAACACCATCTCAGCACTTTTCATAAGTTACTATGATGTAAAGACCCTGTCACTGACCACGCCAGTGAGGTGGGCAAAACTGATAATGACATATATAAAATGGTGTCTTCTGTCAATAAAGCAGACAAAATTCTGTACAAGTTTGTGTATGGTTTTTGCCTCCTAATGTACATTAGAGTTAGATACTTGAGTTCTCCTGCATTATTGTTTGTTATTGATTGACATTGTTTTGAATAACTCAATGATTTTTACAGTCTGACTCTAACAAATTTATTTAACATTTTGGTCCTTGTTGGTAAGCTGCAGGTCACAGAGTGCATGAGTGCTAATAAATCTATGCAGGAGAAGCTGCCGAAAAAATGGTTCTTCTTAAAGTGAAAAGACCTCCGACTGAATTGTTGTGTGTAAAGAGGCTGTCCACTTTCTGATCTGTGGCTGAAGACTGGGCCCCAAGGAAAAACAGTAAGAGCAGGAGGCTCAGGTAAGAAGAATTTCCCTCTTTGTCTTTGTTTTAGATCAGGGACCAGGTTACACTGTGCTATTGCTAAGGTTTGTAATAGCAGGGAGAGAGTCAAAGTATTGTATCTTGAGTCATAGATCAGGAATAACAAAGCAAAGTAAACAGTCATTCTAGACACTACTGTGGATATGGGGAAATAAAATACCACGTGGTACAAGAGAAGGGTTACGTAACAGTCTTTTTAAGACATGGGAAATCAGTGCACTAAGAGATCACGAGATCCCCTAACGGATAATGTAAAGCATATGCAATTGCAGTAAGCAGATAATGTGAGATATTTTGCAAAATGTGTTAACAACTATAAATTTGATAGTAAACTAGATAAACTTTCACTAGTTAAACTCCTTAAACAAGCTTTAATCTGATGAAAAACAGCACCAACTAGGCATACCTCAAGCACATAGGTGGATTGAGAAAGCAAATTGTAAAAAGAAAAAAAACAGAAGCTTAAAAAATTCTGAAACATTTTTAGACAACAGAATGAAAGGTCTAACAGACAAAATCTCTGAAAAATGAAAACTTAGAGCAGACTGGACTTGCATTAATTAATGCATACAACAGGGAAATAAGACAGTAGATGGATATTATGCTAGATTATTAAAATGCTTAAAACAGCAATTTAAAAAATATATACATTTTTAAAAGGTTGCATTGCCTCTGTTAGTAGTTTTATTACAAGGCATATGATAAATCACTGAACAAGCAGGCTGCAAGCCTTACTTGAGTATGCTAGGAAAGACACCTTAATAGTAAAAAGAAAAAAAAGGCGCAAGTCTTCACTGCTGAAGACGGAGCTGAAGTATTTGTATTACAGTCAGGTAAAAAGGGCATCTAGCTAGGGACTATAAACAAAATAAGAAAGCAATGACAGAAGATAAAGGAAATGTGGACTGACTATATGATAGTAATAATAACCAAAAATCATCAGGAAAGGTTAATAAACAAAAAGAAAATGTGAATGTAGTAGAGGGAATAGAGGAAGTACAAATAGATGTAGAGAATAAAAATGAAAATAAAATTTTAGATTTAGCATTGTTGAGCCTGGAGCTCTACCTAGCAAATACAAAACCAGAAGTAACACTTCTGGTGGAGGGAAAAAGGTCAAATTCCTGTGTGACTCAGGGACTTTGATACACCCCTCAAGTTACCAAAACATTCTAAATCACCTGATTATATATTAGTAAAAGCAGCAAATGGACAGCTATACAGGGAACCACTTTCCCATAATATAGCAATAACTGACCCTGTTTCAGGTATGACTCAGAAAAGTAAAATTGTAGTTTCTGCAAAAATATCCAGTAAACTTACTGGGAAAAGACCTTGTGCAGATATTTGGCATAGCAGTAGTTCCTACCATGCAGGGTATGGAAGCACAAAGACAAATGAATGCTCTTGTGGTGTGATCAGAGGGTGAAGCCTATTATTGGTACAGCCAGGACCTAGTTATGATTGGTCCAGGGCAGTAACCAAAGAACTGATAAACGTAGCCATCAGTAAGGTACCCTCCCTTGACACTGATCAGCAGCACTTGTTACATTGTACTCCATACTACTGTAGCACACCAGGACCTAATAAGAAATATAAGTAAAAATCCTGCTGACAAATTAATATTACAAACTTTATGCTGGGATACTGAGGGAAACAGTGTAGTAAGCTGTTCATTACCTCAGGAGTTCATGAGATTGTATAAGTCCAATAGACTGCCACATGTCAGCTTGACAAAAAAACAAAAGTGTTAAATGGGCAGACTTAAAAAAAAAGGTAACAAAATGGGAAAACAGACTGATTTAAAAATGTCAGGACAAGGGATATAAAAATAAAACTGAATTGGTTGACACAGACACATACAGCTGTACACTTGCAATCTAGTAAGGACAGCTAATTAGCATTTTATTAAAAGAAAAAGGAGGCCTTGTGTAAAATCCCAACGACTCTGTGGTCAACAGGCAAGTTAAATGTAGGGCTTATTCAAGCAGCAGAACCAGTTACAATTACCCCAAAGTCAGCTTTTAGACCACAGAAAAACAATACATTTTGGAAAAGAATGCAAAAGTAAAAATTAAGCCTATAATAAGCAGCATTACTCAAAAGGAGTACTGGTAGAATCTCCTGATTCACCATGTGATACACCCTATTTCCTGTTAAAAAGCAAACGGGAATGGCAGATGGTACAAGATTTATAAGCTGTAAATAATGCAGTAATACCTAAAGCACCCACGTGCAGACCCACATACCTTGTTAAATGATTTAAAGCCACAACAGAAGTATTTTACTGTGGTAGATATAAGCAATGCTTTCTTTTCAATACCTATACATCCTAATAGTCAATATTGGTTTGCATTTACATTTCAGGGTAAAAGGTATACATATACTCGACTACCACAGGAATATTGTAAAAGCCCAATAATATTTGCACAAAAATGGCTAGCAACCTGGCAGGGTCTACCCCACCAGAAAGTAGTCAAATTTACTTTATGTAAATGACATCTGAATACAGTAGCATTGTTAAAATTTTATTAATACAAGGACACAAAGTAAACAAAAGTAAGTTACAACTTTGGGAAAAAAAACACAGGTTAAATACCTGGGATATGTAATATTCAATAAAAATAAAATACTAAATAAGGGGAAAGAAAAAAGGAAAAAAACAGCAATTTTGCAAGCACCCAAACCAACAACTAAAAAAGAAATAATGTCTTTTCTTAGGTACAACTAATTTTTGTTGGAACTGGGTACCAAATTATTTTACAATGAAAAACAAAAGCAAAAATGGCTTTCTGCAGGTTAAAGCAGTTAATAGCTTCTTCATTAGTTTTAAGACTTCCAAGTTATCACAAACGAACTTTTTTAGACCATAGATTGTAAGCAATGGTACATGACATCAGTATTAAAGCAACAACATGGGGATAAGCAATGCCCCATAGCTTACTATTCATCACAGTTAGACCCAGTGGTGCAATCTTTGCCTCACTGTGTACAAGCAGTAGTTGCAGCAGCAATGGCAGTACAGGCTTCAGCCTCAGTGGTGTTATTCCACCCTCTCACATTAAAAATGCCTCATGCAGTTGCAATAATTCTGCCACAAGAAAAAGTTGCATACCTTTCTCCTGCTAAACATCTTTCATGTATGACCATACTGCTGAGTCAACCTCATATAAACAGTTAGCTTTACCTAAACAAGATCTTACAGATATGCCCTTGGATAATGCTGAGGTGACATATTACATGAATGGCTCATGCAGAAGGGGTCCTACAGGAAAAAATCTGGTGGGGTATGCAGTAGTTACAGACACTAAAAATTTAAAAGCACAAACTTTGCCACACAACTTGTATGCTCAAGCAGCAGAACTGGTAATTTTAACAGGAGCATGTATTTTAGTAAAAGGCATATACTGATAATCAGTATGCTTTTTCTACAGTGCATGTGTTTGCACAATAATAAAGAAAATAGAGGGATGATTACATCCAGTGAAAAACCTATTAATCATGCGCAATTTATTTTGGAGCTATTAAAATCTATTCAGTTGCCTACCAAAGTAGCTATTTGTAAATGTGTAGCTCATACAAAACAACAGGATAAAATTTCAAAGAGATGCACGAGCTGATGCAGCTGCAAAGCAAGCAGCCTCAGACTCAGAAACTTTATTTTTTAATGAAAAATTACAGCCCTTTGAGATTTTAGATTTAGACATGTTAAAAACAATGCAAATGCTTACTACAACAGCAGAAAAACAAAACTGGGTAAAACAAGGTGCAATTTTTAAGAATGGACTGTACATTTCCAAAGGAAAAAACAATATTACCGCCTAATTTATTTAGATATGCAGCTTTGTAGAGCCATGGGCAGAGCCATGTCTCAACAGTGCGGATGGTACAGTTAGTAAATAAAATATTCCAAACATATGGATACATAAATTATACAATAAAATTTTGTGCAGCTTGTCATACTTGTAACAAGCACCATGCACAAGGAGCATTTAAAACAAGCAAGGGAGTTTCCTACACCACCATATCCATTCCATACTATTTGTATGGACTCCATAGAGTTAAATAAATGTGAAGGAAAGAAATACTGTTTAGTAATCATAAATATGTTTTCAAAATGGGTAGAAGCTTTTCCAACCAGGAATCCGAATGCAGCAACAGTGGCAAAGGCCCTAGTAAAGGAAATAATTCCTAGGTTTGGCATACCGAAAGAATCTATAGTGGCAATGGGACACATTTTGTCAATCAGACAATTCAACAACTTGGGAGATTTTTGGGATTTCCTTAAGGAATCACCACAGTCAGCAGGACGGGTGGAGAGGTACAATGGGATTTTAAAAAAAAACAAGTTAAGAAAGTTAATGAGTGAGACTCAAAAGAATTGGATTTGCTGTTTACCTCTAGCATTGCTGAGCATAAAAACAGTAACAAATGTAAAAGCTCTCATGCCTGCAAAGCTGGAGGCTGACAGTTCACTAGCTAATTATATAAAAAACTGCTTATAAATAAATCTGTTTTGCAGTTTAACTCTTTTCAGACAAAAAACTTTCAGCTGAATAAAAACTTTGTGACTAATACACAAGGGCAAAATGGCCAAGAGTAAAGAAAACAAAAAGCAGAGCAACCCAAGAACTATAGCATAATTATTTTAACTGTGCATTTGTTAACTATAAGTGTGACAATTTTCTCTTATTGTGGTTTTCCCTGCACTCAACCACACAAGTGAAAGTGAGAAGACGTGATGAACTGTTTATAGACTGGCATCCAAACTTTAACTGAAGCAAGTGTATACAGAAACTATGCACATTTCAAATTGCTGAGTTTGTACAGCTATACCAACAACATATAATAGACTTTAACGTCCTCTGTCCCTCTGGGGATAAAATGAGACTTTGGAAAGTTTTTTATACAGAAACTGTGAGATCACAGGACAAAATTGCTTTATTTTTACCTGTTCACACAAAAGGAGTTGTATGTTTCTACAAAGTAATACCACCCCAGGTGGGCTGGAGTAATGGTAATATAACAATGTCTTATAAATGTTACATTAAAGTCAAAAGTGGGGGTACTGTTTGTAATACTAACCATGATTCATATCTGAGTTCAATCTGCAGAATTACCTTTGGGTAAAATAACTAAACGTAAGAAAACAGCTCGAAAATGAAGGTCTGAAAAAAAAAAAAACCTGTGAAAGACAAGTATCAGCAATGACTAAACCAGGCCCAAACCCACTGACGAACTTTTTTCCATCTGTTGTTTGGGGGGTGGGGTTCCATCCTAATAAACATTTTAATTGCTATTTGTGTGGGTATACTAATAGGAACATGTGTTTACTGTGAAATTCCTGCATTGAAAAAAAAAAATTAAATTTGTTAATATATCTGCTACTTTAAACTTTTTTTTTAAAAGTGAATTAAAATTAATTAATTTCAAATGATGCTTTTTCTGAATATAAAAACCAATGACTAACTTAACTGAAAGTCCTTGAAAGGAAAAAGGCTGAGGAATAAAATAATATTGTTTATGTTTCAAATAGAATAAAATGCATTAACAGGAGGGAGAATGTAGAAAAAAATCTACATGCTGCTTAAAAAAATATATTTACAATGTAAAATATGTTTACAATGTATGCTGCTTGGGAAAATGTGTATTCAAACATTCAAACACTAATGTACTTAAATCCATAATAGAGAACAAAGTTTATGTAATGCATTTAATTCTGTCTTACTAAAATAATAGTAGAAATAAACCTGCATATTATTGCTTGAAGCACAAGCTGCAGTGTATCAAAAAAATGGCCTTGGCAGCAGCAAGCAACAGCCTGGCTCATGTCTTTCAAGTAAAGATTATTTTGCAAAGTTAGAAAATAATAAATCAATCTAAGAGCCTTGAATTGGCTACATCCTCAGGAGGTCATAAAGACTTTTGAAAACACCATCTCAGCACTTTTTCATAAGTTACTATGATGGTTCTCCTGCATTATTGTTTGTTATTGATTGACATTGTTTTTGAATAACTCAATGATTTTTACAGTCTGACTCTAACAAATTTATTTAACATTTACCTTGTTCTGAGCACCCAAAAAAGCTGCCTTCATGTGATAATAGAGGGCACAAGTTCCTCTCTACATTTTGCATACGGGACCAGGCTGAAGTGCTGGTACTTGCAGAAATGCTCAAATAAAAAATGCTCTGCATTGAGCTCCTTTCCCAGAAAGAAAAGAACCAGTGCTGGTGCCGCTTAGACAGTGATCTGCCAGACACAGGAACACTGGCAGAGTTCAGACAGTGATCTGCCAGACACAGGAACACTGGCAGAGTTCAGACAGTGATCTGCCAGACACAGGAACACTGGCAGAGTTCAGACAGTGATCTGCCAGACACAGGAACACTGGCAGAGTTCAGACAGTGATCTGCCAGACACAGGAACACTGGCAGAGTTCAGACCGTGATCTGCCAGACACAGGAACACTGGCAGAGTTCAGACAGTGATCTGCCAGACACAGGAACACTGGCAGAGTTCAGACAGTGATCTGCCAGACACAGGAACACCGGCAGAGTTCAGACAGTGATCTGCCAGACACAGGAACACCGGCAGAGTTCAGACAGTGATCTGCCAGACACAGGAACACCGGCAGAGTTCAGACAGTGATCTGCCAGACACAGGAACACCGGCAGAGTTCAGACAGTGATCTGCCAAACACAGGAACACCGGCAGAGTTCAGACAGTGATCTGCCAAACACAGGAACACCAGCAGAGTTCAGACAGTGATCTGCCAAACACAGGAACACCGGGAGAGTTCAGACAGTGATCTGCAAAACACAGGAACACTGGGAGAGTTTATGACTTTTAGGCATGAACCATATATGAGAACTGCAGCTGTAACAAAAGGGAAAGGTCAGGGGCTATGTGTGCCCTTTATACTGGCATGTGACAAGTGACCATAAGTGCAACAGTTGAACAAAATTCTAATATGTGCCAAGCCAAGGTATGTCACAAGAAGAAATCCAAAAGGTGATTCACCATACCAAGCCATTGAAATCAGATCTTTAGTTTTGTAAGAAAGTTAACAAATACTAAATTTCAATACTAAATGCAGTGTGTGTCCTTCTGACATAAAGGGAGACAATGCTCGCACGACAGGTGTGGAAGCAAATCTTGTTTGTCAAACAGCTGGTTGTAGCAGGAAGAACAGAATAACATTTAAGAAACAGAAAGGCATCCAGTGAAAGCTAAATGCCCATGGTGAAACATAGTATCACCTTCAGTGCACACAATGTTTGGAGAGGAGGCTGACAGAGGGAAAAAAAAGTGGTTTGTATGATTAGCTTGAATTTACTGTATGAGCATCCGTCCACCAAGGATACCATCTCTAACACTGAACAATCTAACCAATTCCGAAAGTAAAGTTAATGGGCAGAGAAATGGGTTCTATTTCAAAGACAGGCTCATCAATACCCCTTCAGAAAAAGCTGGCTGAGGTCCACAGCTTTAATTTTTCAAAGTATTTGGGGATTCTAATACCATGACAGGAATGGACCCCTTTTGTAAGTCAGGGTACAATCAGAGTTAATGAAATTAGTATTGTTTCAGTCTTTGATGTTAGCAATAAGTGCTCTCTTCAGCACCCACAATGTGCCTAGAATTGCCCCTTCCTGCAGTTCATACAGGGTTACATGTATCGGCAGCATATTTAAGAATGACTGTAAATTCTTTTTTATTGGTCCTATTGCTTCTAATACTACTGCAATTGTCCCTAGCAGTCTGAATGGTTAACTGTGTAAAGCTAGAAAGTGCCTGGAATCTACTATGTGGTTGTGACCAAGGAAAGTGTGCACTGTAGATTTGGGTTTGGCACGTCATCATGGGAGGAAAAAAGACAAAAATAAATACTTAAGTAAATAAAATTTAAGAGAAGCAATTTGATCAAACAGCACCTAAAGTTTCACTACATAGTGTAGCCATCTTCTGTGTTTATTTTCTCACTTTAACTACACATACACGTAACTATACTAAATCTTCATCATAAATATATAGTTCACCTTTTCTTGTCACTAAACATAAAATACTTTTAAGATATTTTTTTTCACAAAACAAGATCCTCTGATGTTGGAAAGTAACAGTTACAAGTTCAGTGCTGAGGAAAGTAAAAAAATTAGTTTTAAGCCTAAAACCACAACTCTGCTTTCCTGTAAATACCCCAGTTAAGAGGTTACAAATGAGATGCAAATAACACGAAATGAATCAAACAAACACAAGAAAATCTTCTGAATGCAAGCACTGTTTCTTCATCAGCTACAGCACCTGTCTCAGATAGGAAAGAAAATCCACAGCGTGCCTTCAAAGATTTTCTAGTATGCTGAATGTGGCAGGCAGGATCAGTGAACAATAAAAACTGATGTACACGGCTACTTGAATTCCACGGATTTCAAGACGTTTAAAACTTTGACAATAAGCAAACAAATGAAGAAAAAGTACTCTACAACAGGACTCATAAGCAATTAGCCTCCAAATGGCATCCAGAAAAAAAATGGCAACAATTTTAAAATGTTTCAAAAAAAATTTATTTTAAAAGATACTCATTCAATGAGCATTCCACAACAAATGTCAGTCCATGATATAAACATATAGTATACAGTCTATTCTGCCATCCAAAGTTTGAAGGTTCTGTCATATGAGCAAGTTGCAATAAGTTGTCCATCCAGTGAAATGTCCACTCCCATCACTTTACCTTCGTGTCCAGCTAGTGTTTTCACTGGTGACCAGCCTGGGTGTGTCCAGACCTTCGCAGTATTATCATATGCTGTTGTTAAAAGGTACATACCACTGGAAGCTGTAACAAAAAAAGAAGATAAGTTTATCCATAGTGGTAACGGCAGTTCAAAAATGGTGAAGAATGGCAAATGGCACATCTGTTTCTGTAAACAGCAGTCAGTGTGCAGCAACTATTCTTTTTGAGATGTTAGTCATCCTGCTTTAATGAAAATAAGCTACACTGCACAAAACCAGAGATGTATATCTAATGACACGCAAAGTGTTGGAGTCACTTAATATAAGAAACTCCTCACATAATGTCTGACACAAATGTAAGATGCCAATCTACAGATTCAATAGTCCTAATGTGGCAACATGACATGCAAGTCAGCAGGTTTGGTTCTAGCAGATAATACTACTGCTTTGGGGAAAGGAATGGACTAGTAAATGTGAGATCTTCAGCACTTGGGTAAGTAGCATTCTAAGACATCAGCCATCGAGGAGGAAGTGGGTAACAGACACAGAGGTGGGAGACAAGTGGAATAACATCAACTGCATGGTCTATCTCCAAAGTTTGCAAAACAGTAAACTGCAAGCATGTAATTATTCTGATCAGGGAATCTGATCAACAGTCACCTCAGTGATTACACACATCAACATGTCAAGCAAAGATGGTGGAAGAGAAGGATTGTCAGACAGTAGATGAAATGGAAAAGAACACAACAGTAGGGATGGGACTTGATGGTTGTGGGGAAACTGATGGGAAGAGCAAAAAGAACATACAGTAAAAGCTGTGACCTCTTGTGGCCTCTCTAAGGCAGCAATGACTGACTATATAAATTGTTCAACTCTGCCTAGAGAAATGCCTTCACTTTATGGTCACTCCCTGTCCCCCAAGCTTGTATCAAAAGCAATGTCAACAACAGAGCCACCTCGAGAAAGTCCCTCAAAGGCGCTTGCAAGAGCCAGGCATCCATGTAGGGGAATATCAGGAG
The DNA here is from genome assembly GCF_019279795.1 of Protopterus annectens. NCBI lineage: Eukaryota > Metazoa > Chordata > Ceratodontiformes > Protopteridae > Protopterus > Protopterus annectens. The sequence continues at coordinate 806,819,230 of NC_056750.1, read as the reverse complement.
ATTTGGCAGTCAGCACAGACGATTAAGGTTCTGAACTGCTAATAAGCTGCTTCGCATACCAAAGTACAGGGTTTGATTCTTTCCACCTCTGTCTGCCTATTGTGCAAGTCTAAGCAAATCACTTAGACAGTGTTTTCAGGTTGCCCCTAAAAAGTGACATTTATGTTCAGAGAGCTTACTCGTTTAACAAACATCTAAAATAAAATAAAAAAAATCCTTCTTTTTGCAAGTCTTCTGCCACCAAGACCACCACTGTGGTGAAGACTCTGAGCACTAAGAAAGAGGCCAAATGGGTTTTTTTTTGTACTGGAATCAAAAGTGATACCCACAAAAAGTGTACAAGGTGGAATATCCTGTGTGGACACCAAATGTTGATGAGACAAATGGTATCCATCATGTCCAGTGAAATCATCATAAACAGGTGTGGGAACAGAAGTATAAACCATTACAGAGTGAACATACAGAATGTGCTGATTGAAGTCCAGGAGATTCAGAATGAGTGGGAGTAATCTGTTCACTTCAAAACAAAGAAGAAACAACATGAGTTAACACCCACTGAGAAAGAAGGGAAAATAATGGAACACATTAAAACTTCAAGTATCTAGGAAGGGTAGTTGAGGAGAGGGGAAGTCTAAATAAGGAAATCAAAGCTTGAAGTAGAGGTGCTGCATCCACCTGGCACAGGGTGTCAGAGGCAGTAAGTGACAGAAGAATGTTAAGCTGAAAAATAAGGTGCACAAAACAGTTGTGCAGCCAGTACTACTGTACGGTACAGAACCCGGGCAGTGAAAGCAATGCAGTAGAGGAAGGTAGAGCTGATTTACGATCTTGACCCATGACTGTAAAGCTAGACTCAACATCAACCACATAATTAAGTCTGCGGATGACACTACAGTTGTGGGCCTCATCAGTAAAGGAGAAGAAAAAGCTTACAGGAAAGAAGTGAGTTCTCCCACTGACTGGTGTGCCAGGTATAGTCTTGACCTCAATGTCAGCAAAACCAAGGAGATCATAACAGACTTCAGGAGAGTACAACCAGCTTACTCTCCTCCCCTGATAAATGGGTACGTAGTGGAAAGGGTAAAGAATACAAAATTCCTGGAGGCCTATATAGCAGAGGATCTTTCTTGGTCAGCCAATACCAGTCACATAGTAAAGAAGGCCCATCAATGTCTGCACTTCCTGAAGATACTGAGGAAAGTGAGCCTACCTCCCTCCATCCTCTCCACCATCTACACGGGTACCAGAGAGAGCATCCTAACATGCAACTTCATGGTGTGGTATGGAAGCTGTTCAACTGCAGATCACAAAGCTTTACAAAAGATAGAGCTGGAGAGAAAATAACAGGCTCCAAACTTCCAGAGATAAAGGATCTATACACGATATATTGTTACGACAGAGTAACAAAAATAACAAGTGATCCTACACACCCTGCTTTTGAACTGCTCACATGCATGTCATCTGGCAGAAAATACCACAGTATACGCTGTAATGCAACCAGGTTCAAGAACAGTTTTCCCCTCAAGCGATTGGACTCTTGAACTCTGGTATTAATCTCAGGGATGCAAGATGCTGAAGTCTTGTGATAACCAAACAGTGCGATAACAATAAGCCATTACAAATAACTTAACAGTTTACAAGAAAATTATGTGCAATACAAACTGCTAGATATATTATCATAATATAGAGAACATGAGAATTACACTGTATAATAATATAGGTGCAATAAAGAAACAATCAGCCACTATAGTGGTGTGTAGAATAATTGCAGTAATAAGTAATAATATAACTGTCTTAAGAGAAAGGTAAATGTTAGGTCTGATGCACATGTATATGTCTATCTTCTCATGCATGTATGTTTTTGTCTTCTCAGTTTGAGCATGATGCACACAATTTCATTTAGACTTCACTTGTGGTGTCTACATGACAAAGTTTACTTTGACGTAGATGGAAGTACTGGGCACAGGCCGTAGGATGAACACTGTAGGACAGACAATGAAATGATAATATCAGAGAAGAAGATAAAATAGCTCCACTTGCAGAGAAGGTAAAAGAGAACAGATTACAGTGGTTTGGGAGAAATGAGAAGGCGGCAAGAGGAGATTAGGAGTGGACAAAAGGAAAAACACACCATAATTCCTCCAGAGAGTTGAAGATATACATGCAGTGCAAAAAAGCTGAATGAACTCTATGACACTGTTTTGACCATAAATTGAGCAAAGTTTTTTTTCACAAAGTACAAAATCTTAGTGCTTTCGCCTTGCTAAAGAAGGCATCATCACAGATAAAAGAACTAGCCTCAAAAGAGACTTATAAAACTTTGAAAAACCATGTGACCAACCTGGAATGCAGTTGCAATTAACCTGTCTTCCACTTAAAAAGAAAGTGTAACAAAACAGTGTTAAAAGACAATAAATACTACAACAGTGAAAAACAGTAAAAAATGTTAAAATTTGTTATGCATATATGTATGCATATAAAATGTACACATCTAAAAATTAAAACTTGTTATTGTTAAAAAAATTGTTTAACTTTTTTGCTCTCCTTTTTATACTACACTTGATAGCTAATTTGTCATTGAGTCTGGCTTCTTCAGAACATCTAACTGTAGCTGCCATTGCAATTCTTATTCTTCTACATGTAATTCATTGTTCCCAGCCCATCCTGTGCTGGAAACCTTGGCAATAATAAAAAATAAGAATCTTTTGTCATTTTTACACAAAAGGGTATGTATGTATGTATGTATAAAAGAAATTAGGGCATCCAGCCAAGAAGTGGATGGAATGCGTGAGTGAAGACCTGTGACAACCAGGCATAACTGTCAAAGAAGGTAGGAGGGTGGCATTAAATCAAAAGAACAGGCAACAGCTGATGCAGCACTTAGACTGCACATGGAGAAAATGGTATAAATGGGAGGGATGATGATAGCCTAATGTCAGAGGTATATACAGAATTTCAAAAAGAAAATCTTCAATTGCAGGCTAGTGGAGGGATTTTGGCTTATCCATAGCCTTCTAAGCATGACTGGAATTTTGAAGAGAGAGACAAAAGCTGAGAATCTCCAAGCTCCAGCAAGGTAGCTGAGTACACACTCTTGCCACACCAGTCCAAAGCTCTAGATTCCTTGTCATGCAACATGAAGACAAACAGTGTGGCCTCTGGACTTGTGCTGTAACGAAGATATCATGCACTTTGTAATTTGCTCATTCATTCACTGGTATATATAAAGCCTTCCTGGGAGCTAAAGGGGCAGAATCAGGTTGCCTCCAACTGCATTGATAACCTCACCGATGACGGGCACCAAAAGACAAAACCTGGGGACTCTCAGGATTTTCCCCAAAAACTCCACAAGGTGTTCCAGGGAGAGCAAAAAGAGCTCAATATCTTTTCAAACTGTTCCTTATAAGCCTGACTACACTGAAAAAGGAGGGGGTCCATCCAGTGGAGAGGTGGATGGGAGCTTTACCATCTCAAGGTCCATTTCAGATACAGTGGCCTCAGGATCCTCCAAATAATCAAAGGTGCAGAAGTTTGAGAGTGTACCACTCCTGCCAACCACAGGAAAAAGCTCCCAATTAACATTACAAGATGACAAACATGACCAACTATTGTCAGGCATCAGAGGACCAGGAAATGGCACTCAAATGCATACCTGCCCAAAGGCAATGTAGCTGGGTAAAGGCTTGCACTAGGGCCAGAAGTAGACTTCACATGAATGTATCCTTAACCATAAGGTCAAGTCCCCACCACACATCTGTGTAAGGTCCCAGCTTTATGGTATAACCCTGACATGCTACTATACAGCAAAACTGCTCTGATTAAAACTTGCATACCAAAAGGGGCCTGAAGATCATCCCATGTTGAAAACCCTAGATCTCAAGTATCACCAGCCCATGAATGGATGATTCAAGGAACTGGTCTCTGAAAACAGAATGGCGAACCACAGGCTCCAGCAAATGTACAGGGAATGGTGACAGAAGATAGAACTGAGGATGCAACCCCTGTTATCATCAGCTAAAGCTGAGAAAGTGTCTGGACATTGGTTCTTATAAGCAGAGGGTGAGCTAACCAGCTCAATGGAGTAAGGTCAAACCTTTCTTCTTGAGGCAGTACTCCATCTTAATCATAGAAGATCTCTATAGTGCCACTGTTTTGTTAGTTGCAAAGCAGGCTGAGAACATTTCTCTTCTTTACCTATAAGCAGCCAGAGAAACCTATGAAATTTGAGAAACTTGAGGAAGCTGTCAACACTGTGCACTTTCCCAAGAAATAAAGTCATGCTGGTGTGGGTACTGTCATAATGTGACAGTTTCAAGGGCACTGATTTTGCTGCTGTTTAGGCATGCAAATGCAGAACTTTAGATCTGAACTGTTCACATGGTTAAAAAACAATTGAAAGACTGGAGATGAGCCAACAATAACACCCAATTCATAGATAATATAGTATAGTTACCCTTACAAAAAAAATTCCTAACATCCATAATGCCCCTATCCCACCCGAACCATTCAGCTCAAAAAACTGTCCCTACATCATATATAATTACAATTACTTCACAATCTTAAACCATGTTTATATTCAGCTAATGACCTCTCAGTGATATTTCTCAAGATAGCATCACAACAGAGTTGAAACTGAAGTAGCTGCAATTGCAGAGAAGGTAAAACAGAACAGATTACAGTGGTTTGGCAGAAACTAGAAGGTGGCAAGAGGAAATCAGGACATCCAGCCAAGAAGTGTTTAAACTGCATGAGACAAGATCTGTGAGTCAGGCATAACTGTTGAATAAGGTAGAAGTGTGGCACTGTTGGGCATAACTGTCGAAGGAAACAGGAGTGTGGCACACCCAGTACCCAGCTATAGCATACCCGATATCAGTCCTTAAAAATAGGTCAATACAAGAATCCTGTGTTTCCTTCCCTCCCCTCTGGAAGTTACATATAACTTCATTACATAAGGGGGCCCTCAAAAGAGCTATCTTAGATCTACCACCATCCTATCCTTCTCAAAAATATTGGAATAAAGTATCCACAAGCAACTTCAACAGGACCACATAATCCTACCATTGTCCTCATATCCTTCTAGACTCCATCAACAAAGCAAACAAAGCAATGGACAATGGTAAATTTGTATCGTCCTTAATTCTAGACCATTCTAAGGCCTTTAATGTCATATTACACCGCAAACTTCTACATGAAATGTCTTCCCTTGGTCTGTGACACGCTACTCTCATCTTGTGCAGAAGCTACTTGTCTGACAGACAGCAATCTGTCAAATGATGCTGCACCCTATCCTCTTTCCTGCCAGGTACCACAGGTGTAGTCCAAGGCTCAATATTTGGTCCCACCACTGTATTCACCAACAATCTATCATTTTTCCCAACAAGCCGCTCTCATACAACATGCAAATGATTCTACTACACTCATTTGCTCTTACGATAGCCTAAACATAAGACAAGAAGCATTTAACTCCATTTAAGCTGTCTCCAGCATGCTCAACTACTGCTCAACTCTATATAAAAAAAAAAAAAAAACTACTCCTGTTTTCCCCAACTCATGCAGCCTTGACAAAATTTAAATTACCTCCCTAAACTACACTGACAATACTACTGCATATTAAACTGTGTGGTGTGACCATACATGACAGTCAAAAATTCAACCTATACATTCTAAATGCAATTAAAAAACACATCACAAATTAGGAATGCTTCCTCACAACTAACACTAAAGTAACCCTTACCCACTACCATCAGTGCTACATGGAGCACTCATCGTTACAAACCTCCAAAACTCTCTCAGCATTGAATCTGAGCAATTTTATAACCTGACTGCATGACTTGCTGCAAACAAACCCAATCAAAGCCACCACTTACTGCACTAAAATAACTAAATTGGCTAGAAAGTACAGTTGTATAAAATCTTACCATAACAGTAGATGTCCTTCTCTTCACTGTTGCTGTACTCTTCACCGTAGGAATTTCTTGTCAAGGATAACCCAATGTCAGGCTAGTATACCAAAGCCTTTAGATCTTGAATGCATCATATGTCATGTGTATGCTCCCCATTCAGGACTTGGGGCATAAAGGTGACGTACAGACACAAGTTACCCAGAACTAGTAGAGAACAGTCTCCGTAGGACAAAGGATGCCATGTTTATCCAGAAGTAGAAAATACAGATGGAAAAGGAAGACCCTCGGCTAAGAGGGAAACCAAAACAAAGCCCAAAAGAAAAAAAGGGGGGTGTAGGGTTGGAAGACAATACTGCACCAGTGAACAGAAGGACATCTACTGTTGTGGTAAGATTTTACACCATTGTACTATGTCATTCTATATCACTGTTGCAGAAGTCTTCACTGTAAGGAGAGTACAAAGCTTAAGAAAAGGATTGGGAGGTGAAAGGCTGGAAGAGCCCTCAACAAACCCAAGCATAATGGCTGTAGCAAAACCTGCTCTGGCCCTAGAAACCATCTCCAATTTACACTGCTTAGTAAAGGAATGCACTGAAGTGAAGATAAGGCAGCATCTTCAAGGATGGATTTGATGCCCAACCCCTTGACGAGGCAGCAACCTTAGTGGAGTGAACCTTGACAGTAGTAGACAGACATTTGCCATGAAAATAATAAAAAAAGGAAATGGCCTTTGATATCCAGGAGTAGAAAATTTTGCTTAGAAACAGCCAAACCCAATGTCCTGAGATGAAAAGAAATAAAATCTGGTTAGACTTGCGAATGGCCTTAGTTTTATCCAAATAATACCCAAGCTATCTGTGTAAATCCAAGGTATGTAGAATCCTCTTATTAGCAGACTGAGGAGAGGGAAAAAAGGGAAGGGAGCTGTACTGCCTGATTCAAAGACAATTCATTAACTACCTTTGGCATAAAAGAAGGATTTGTACAAAGGGACACCCTGCCCTGTGAAAAAAACAAAAGGAGAGATGGCCACAAGGACCTGAACCTTAGAAACCCTCCTAATAGAAGTAAGAGCAAGCAATAAGACAGTCTTCCCAGGTAGAATGTTCCAGAGAAGCTGAACCTGCAGGCTCAAAAGGAGCCTCGGTCAACTTTTCTAAAACAAATGACCTCAAAATGAGAAACCAAAGGTGGATTCAAGGACAGGCAGCCAGAAATAGTTGACAAATGGGTCTTTACAGAAGAACAGACCAAGCCACAATGGAGTGACTCACTCAAATAGGAGAAAACCAGAGGGACCCCCACTGAAAAAGGGTCCTGGTTGTAAGCATGGCACCAGACAGAAAATCTCTTCCATTTGGACATACAAGACTTTCTGGTTGCAGGTTTTCATGCCTCCTGTAAAACCTTGAGCATGCAGTCAGAAAAGAGGTGCCTAAAAGGGATCAAAACCTTATCACTCACAGTGTCAGCTGAAGAGTGGGCAAGTATTGAGGGATAAGTGACCTCTTGTCTTGTGTGAGCAGGTCCAATCGGTGAGGTAACTTGTGGTGAATGCTTCCAGCCAGCTACATTAAGAGGGGGGACCAGTGTTGTCTTGGCCTAAAGTGAGTTATTAGCAAGATTTTTGGGCAGTCCTGGTGAATCTTCTGCAGATTCGAAGTAGGGGAAGGGGAGGAAGGCATAGAGAAACATTCCCTTCCAAGGAAAAAAGGCAATCACAGGAACTAGGCATTTTGTGAATACCCTTGGGGCAGCAGATAAGCCAAAAGGCAAACCAGAGAACTGAAAATGAGAAGAAGAAACAGAGAAATGTAAAAACTATCTAAAAACAGGGTGAATAGGAATACGAAGGTAAGCATCCTTCAGATCCAAAGACACCAGAAAAGTCTGGGGTATTAAAAGAGGAAAAAAGGTTTCAAGAGTAAGCATCTGAAAAGAAGGAACCTTGAGAAAGGTGTTGAACAAGAAGAGATCCAGAATAGGTCCTCAAGTGCCTCCTTCTGAAGAACCAGGAACATACTGGAGTAAAAATCCTTCCCTACATGGGAAGGAGGGACAGACTGAATAGTTCCCTGGTCCACCAGGTAACCCAAGGACCTTTGAGAAATGAGGACGTTGTCCCAGAGGAGATTGGGGAATCCCTGAAAAAGAAGGATGACACTTGCACACCATGAAGTAACCCTGATGGATGACAGAACCCAGGACTCCAAGGTGATGAAATGCCGGTTGAGAAGACAGAGGGAGAGCCGAAGAGACAACGGCACCTGGCCAAGGGGAGAGGGGTGAGATGTCAAAGAGAAGCAGGCTTGTCAGATAAACGAGGCTTCTGGGCCACAGGAACCTGAGAATTAGCAGGAGGAGTTTGCCTACCACCCTTCTTGCCTTTAGTGAACTGACAAGCTGCCTGCAAACAAAAGCAGACCTAGTAGGATAATTTCTCTGGAACTTAGGGAAAGGAGAGCGAGGAAAAAAAGTTATGGGTGTGGGTTTTGGATCCATCCTCAGATCTGACTCTGCCATATATTCCAGTCTTGGAGCCGAAAGCTGAGCTCCTCCTCTCCTACCAATAATGCCACACTCTCCCTCCATCCCTCAGATCGGGTTTGCTGCTAGGAATATACAACCGCCACCAAAACACCAGCAAATGTTATCCACACCATCCACAGAACACCTCAGTGCTTGGATGACACAGGAGAGTGAGGGAACTAAGTCACTTCTGCCAGATCCTCCCAAGATCTGAGGAAGGAGGATTTGAAAGGTTGAAGACAAATAAAGCAACAACTCAGATGAAACATTATGGTAAGAACATAACTATTTTATCTGAAGCTGTTGTTTTCAATTGGTCTTCAACCTGCAGGACTGAGTCCCCTGTTACATCACCCCTGGGTGGCCCTCATGGAAGGATATTCTGAAGCATGGCAGAGCCAAAGGAGGACCTACTCTTGGAACAGACATCCCACTTGTAATGGAATACGAAGGTATGAGAGGACGCCCACGTAGCTGCTGAGCAAATGTCATCAATAGGCACTCTGGACCAGAAGGCCGCAAAATTAGATACAGACCTAGTAGAATGGGCTTTGACATGATTAGAAAGAGGAATACCTTTGTTGGAATATGCCATTGCAATGCACTTTGAGATCCAGTTAGCTAAGGTCACTTTCGTGATAGGTCTACCTAGTCTGGAAGTAGAAAAGGAGACAAAAAGCTGGTCTGTTTTTTTGAAAGATTTTGTCCTATCCAAGTAAAAATGCAGTTGTTTATGAACGTCAAGTAAATGAAGTTTGCATTCTCCCCTGTTTTGGAAATTGGGAAAAAAGACGGAGATTAATCACTTGGTTAATGTTGACCTCTGAAGCAACCTTGGGCATAAAGGAGGGATTAGGGCGAAGAGTGACTATCTTTGTGGAAAACCAGATAAGGGGGTTTAATGAATAAGGCAGAAAGTTCTGAAACCCTCTTAGCAGAGGTAATAGACACTAAGAAGGCCATTTTCCAAGACAAGAATTGCAAATCTACTGTGGACGCTGGTTCAAAGGGAGTAGAAATCAGAGGCTGTAATACCAAAGTGAGGTCCCAAAGCAGCATAAGATCCTTGACCAGAGGCCGAAGTAGAAAGATGCCCCTAAAAAAGCCTTACATATTTTCGTGGACACCAAGGAGGAAGAATCTTCACCAATATGAAAATTAAAGATGACTGCCAACTGCACCTTGACTGTGGAGAAGCCAGCTCCACTAATAAAGACGTGAGCCAAGAAATCTAAAACAGCTGGAGCAGGAGCTGTGAAAGGGTCTAATTGGCGCTGTCGAGCCCTAGCAGAAAATCTCTTCCTTTTATTCAAGAAAATTTTCCTGGTGGAGGCTTTGAGATGCAATCAAAATCTTCTAAACAGGGGAGGACAGCCTAGGAGTTCTAGCCATCATAGGAAGTGGAATAGCCAAGCACTCTGCTTCAGGCAGTGAACCCTAGACATTGAAGAGGAGATATGGTGAACTCCAGGGTGGAACAGAAGATCTGGAAGGGGATTGCGAGTCCAGGGCAGACACACAAGGAAGGGAAACCAAACTTGTCAAGGCCAGAACGGGGTAATGAGGATGACTTTGCACTTCAATCTCTGAGCTTCCTGGGGGAATTTGCGGATTCGGGGAAGAGGAGGATATGCATAAAGGAGACCGGAGGGCCAAGTATGGACCAGAGCATCTCTGGGAGACTCCATCGTGGGGGGATCAGGGCAAAGTACTCTCTGCACTTGCCACTGGAAGGAGAGGCTAAGAGATCGCAGCAAGGTTGACCCCATTTCTGGAAGATCATGTTCGCCACTGATGGATTGACAGACCACTTGTGAGGCATCAGAATGGTTCTGCTGAGCTTGTCTGCTAGAACATTCATCTTCCCTGGAATGCGCACTGTGACAAGAAAGAGGATAGAAGAGATCACCCACTCCCACAATCTCATGGGTTCTTGACATAAGGAGTAAGACCTGGTTCCCCCTGTTTGTTGATGTACCAGACAACTGACATGTTGTCCGTTTGGATAGCAATTGTTCCTGTGGGAAGAGAGGCACAAAGGGCTTGCAACACAAAGGACTGCCCTCATCTCCAGGACATTTATATGCAGACTGGTCTCTAGAGTGGACCAGGTGCCTTGGATTATCTGAACCAGCCAATACCCCCCTCCCAGGTGGGAGGCATCCGTGGTGGGTCTACTTCACGTTGTCGTAAGCTGACAATATAGAGTCTGATATTGTCGGCACGACAATATCGAAAGTGAAGAACATCGTACAAGTAAACGGAAATCTCCCTAAGGGGAACTTTCCATTTACCTCAATGTAGTGCGGTCTCAGAGTTGGTATATTTAAGTAGGGGGGTGTGGGGGGTGCAGGGGGGCTTACCCCCCTGCCTACACCATTGTTTTTTATTTATTTATTTTTTATTTTTTATTTTTTTTTTATGTTATTCGATGTTTTACTTAATCGATCAATAAAGTTCGACCTTTATTAATTCAATTAAGTAAACGTTCGATAACGTGATATAGACGCTCAGTAGTCACTGTGGTCTTGGGAGAAGAGGGAAGGAAGAGACATCCTGAGTACAGATCATGAGAATGAAGTCACCAAAGAAGACACTCCTTGAAGACTCAAGAATGTTTGATGGGGTAAGTCCATGGGTAGCTCGAGGAGGGACCATTGCACCGCTAAGGTCCACTGAAGTACTCTTGTATGAAGGTGAGCAAGTGGAAGAAGAGTTACGGTCAGCATCATCGACCTCAGCACTCTGAGGACAAGAAAGGCGGGGGGAGGATGCTCACATACAACTGAAGAGACTGAATTTTTTCTGGGGACAGAAAGGCCATGCACTGAATTGTGTCCAGTCAAGCTCCTATAAAGTCGATGACTTGGACTGGATCCAATCTCAACTTGGAAAGTTTTATGTTATGCCCAAGGTCGTGGCTAGGTGAAGAAGATAATCCCTGGCTTGAAGGATTCGATGCTTGTTGGGGGTTGTGAGGAGCCAATCGTCCAGGTAAGGAAACGTGCAGAATCAGAGCAGTTTCAGATGAGATGCAACTATTGCCATCACTCTGGTGAACACTCTGAGGGCTGTGGTGAGTCCAAAGGGGAGTAACTCTGAATTGAAAGTGACTGGCTCCCACCCAGACATGGAAGAATCTTCTGGAGCACTTGTCCATCTTGACATACTAATATGCGTCCTGAAGGTCTACAGAACAGATCCAATCATCCTACAGAAAGGGCAGAATGGACTGAATCATGATCATTCGGAATTTTGTTTTGGCAACCAACTTGTTTAGGGAGATGAGATCCAGAACTGTTCTGAACTGACACACTTCCTTTGGCACCAAAAAGAATCTGGACTAGATGCCTGATCTGAACTAGTCTTGGAGTAGGGACGGGTTGGATGACTCTCTTCTATGGCAGCTTTGCTATCTCTGAAGCTGCCACCTCCCTTTGATGGGGTGGCACATCGGGGAGGTTTCTGGATGGTTTTGGGGATTGAAAGAATGGAATGGTGTAACCTCTGGATATTATCTTTATCACCCAATGATCAGCACTAATGGATTCCCAGACTGTTGGGTGAAGGGACAGACATCCCCCAACTGCTTCCAGAATACCGCAGTCAGGCAACCCTTCAGAGATGTTTAAAGGGCCGGTCCAAGAATGTATCTTGGGACCCTTAATTTCTTGGAGCCACCCACCCCCCCCCCCCCAGCCACGGGGTGGTGCCTGCCATTGGAATCATTTCCCCCTTTGCTTCTGGAGGAAAAGTCTCCCTGCGAGTCCTGGAAAGCCCCCGGTGACTTTCTGAACCACAGCTTGTTACCACCATGCTGGTTCCTAGAATACGGCCACTGTGGGGTAGAAAAGTGCATCCCAACAACAGATGGGTCTTTCCATCCTTCTCGCACTGGGAGAGATGGTCTATGACCGTAGGACCAAAAAGGGATGATCCATCAAAGGGTGCATTGATAAAAGATGCCTTGAAGAGTTCCGAGAATTCACATAGCCTCATTCAGGCGTGACTCCTAATGGCAATGCCCAAACCGGCCATCCCTGAGGTTCACTCTGCCGCTTGCAAATGTAATCTCATGGACGTGTTGAAAATAGCATGAAAGGTAGCCATTCTGGAGGAGATGATTTTCTTGTCCTATTCAGACATGGACGCCAGGATGGACTCAAATGTCCTTCACAAGGTCCCTCTGAAGCCTGACCACATGTGCAAAGTAATTCAACGCATGCACAGAAAAGGTAACGGAGGAATATACCCACTTACCAAATTGGTCTATCGCCCTAGATTCCCTGTCTGGGGGGTGAACTAAAGAGCTCTCTTGGGCCAGCTCTTTCTTAGTGGCAGCTGCCACCACCATAGCATCGACCTTAGACCACCCTTAGTCCAGTAGAACTTATCCACAGGGGCGCTAAGAATCCTATCTGGGCGCTTAGGTATGGGGTTCCTTTCATGTCCTGCTAGAAATCAAATCAATCAGGGGGTCAGCAGGGGGGACACTCAGGATATAGATGGCCCTGCCCTGAAAGCTTCCAGGAACATGGACTCGTCAGAGTTAGGTTTGTGGACGGACCACCCACCTTTCTGCTGCAGGATCTCCATGATGTCCCAGAAGGAGACATCCTCAGTTGGGGGGATCTGGGAGAACCTTCCCCTTTATCCAAGTCCTTGTCTTCAGTCAAGAGATTCCAGTGGGGAATCCAAATGCCTCCTCTTGCACATATGCTTCCTGTACACCTCCTGCTTCGGGGGACGTGTCAGAAGACTCAGGGTGTTCCTGCAGGGGAGCCACCTGTAAGCTTCTTGGAACAGGCTGTCCCAAGGTAGACAGGGTCAAAGGATCTGGCACAGGGAATTCAGAAGGGAGAGGGGTTGGATCTAAAGCAGGGAGAGTTGAGGATCTCATGGGACCCAAGAGAACTCTATCTATTAGTTTGAATGCCGAGCGCGAACAAGATTCTAAGGGGAACTCTGTTGAGGCCAAAGCCATAGACATCGAAGCTCCGCAAACTCCCAGTGCTGAAAGTGGAGTCGGACCCAAACTATGGAGAGCCGAGTCACCAAGAGGGAGGGACAGCTCAGAATGTTGGGCCACTGAAGCCAACCCCTCTGACCCGACTCCGAAGCTATGGCTCCAAGAGTCAGTCAGGCCTGAAGACACAGGTACAAGTACCTGTCAGCCCCAACATCTCGAAACTCTGGATCCTTGGACCCAAGGGCTCCAACGCTGATGGGCGGATCGGAGAAGAAAAAATAGGTAAGAATGCTGGCTAAGTGCCCACAGCTCCAGGGGGAGCCGGGGCATGTAAAACTCCCAACTGAATTTGCACCTTCAGAAATTTCCTCATGAGCCTGTCCACTTCAAACTCTGAAAGGCTACGGGAGGACCTAGCAGAAGAGGCCATCGACCCTGGCCTGGAGTGATGTCAGGGCAATGCCAGAATCAGAGACCTAGACATAGGACCCACCAGCTCCAGAGAGAAGCGAGGGGATCAGAGCTGAGGAAATGTTGAAGCAGAAGGGCAGGCTTTTGTCGGCGGTTCTCCCACAAGGGCAGAGGCTCTATCAGGAGTCCGCTTCTAACTGTCCCAGTCTTTGCCCTTCTCAGCCACTTTCTTGATGGGGGGTTGAGCCCAAGAAGTGGATTTTGTAGAGGAAGGGACCGAGGAAGGGATAACATCCCTAAAGATTAATTTATTCCTCCTGTCTATAAGCATGCACTGATTAAAGCCCGCCCAAACAGAACAGAGGGAATCTAGATGGGCTGCCTCTAAACAAATTACACAGAGAATGTGGGCATCAGACGGAAGTCTCTTATGCCCACACTCTATGCATTTCTTAAAGCCTGCTGGCTTTGAATCAGCCATAGCAGGAACTACAAGAAAAGGAAAGAAGGAAGGTAGAGGAGGAAGAATCCCTAGACTACAAGCCCTCTAAACTACCAGCTAACTAAATATATATATATATATATTTTTTTAACACTAAGGGTAGGAGACAGCAAAGAAAAGAAAATAGAGAAATAGAAAAATACAAACTAACACACTTACATCACCGAAAAGACTGTTAGATTTCCCTGGAGGGAGGTCAGGGACGAACTCCATAGCTGCTCAAGTGAGCAGTAAATGAGATCTGAGGGATAGAGGGAGAGTGGGGCATTATGGGTAGGAGAGGAGGAACTCAACTTTTGGCTCCAAGGCTGGAGTATACAACTGAGTCAGATCCATGGATGGATCTGAAACCCGCAGGTTGAAGACCAAATGAAGACAACAACTTCTGTTCATATAAGACATAATAATACTATTCTTTTAAATTGTGATTATGTTGTGAATTTGTTGTGGTACGAGTTCTTTGCTTTTTTCCTGGAGGCTTTTGAACAGTTCAACAGACAGTTTGCCGAACAAGAACTTGTTGTCCAGTGGTGCAGCTAAGATTTTGGTTTTAAAGTCCTCAGGGAGGGGCTTCAGCGTGAGCCAGGAGTACCTGTGCAATACAGAGGTTGAAGCTGCAGACCTAACGGAGGCATCAGCTGCATCACAACTGCACTTCAGAGAGTGTCTGGCAACCTGTGATGCTAAAGACAGCTTAGATGCTACCTGAGATTTGTTAGGAGAGTCAGGCATAATGGAATGCAAGAAGGTTGCCTGAGAGACCAAGTCTAGGGCATATCTGACCATGTGCGTCTGATAATTGATTGCCTTAAAGGCCATTGTGGAGGGTGTGTACATCTTTTTCCCCAGTCTGTCCATGACCTTGCTGTCCTTGTCTGATGGCAGAAGGGAGGAGGAAGGTATTAGTCTGCACTCTTTGTTAGGGGCCACTGAATGACTGCAGGATCTGCCATAGGTGGCTTAATGAGAAATTTGTGCTCATCAGGGACCTTGTAAAACTGGTCAGGGCTTTTGGGAGCTGGGGGCTTTGATTTGCTGTCTTAGAGGCTGATGCAAATGCATACATGTAAGCTGGAATCACAGGGGGGAACAGCAGAGGCAGACGGTGACTCCACCGGGAGTAGTTCAAAATGCCTCTTTTGAACTTCAGTCATCTGTGTGGCATTCCACTTGAAATACTCCCTCATTTTGGTAATTGTTTCCCCCAAAATAAATATCTTTGGGGGTGAATCTACCTCTAAGCAGTCCTCATCTGGGGAGTAGTAGTCCAGAGGGGAGGCTAACTGGGATGTGTAGGTTAGAGTCTTCCTCTTGAGTATGGGTGGGACAAATGGAAGCAGCTGAGGCTGGCCTGGGGCTGAAAGCAGGCAATGTAGCAGCAGGCAAGGCTGTGGGCCTAAGAGCCACAAAGGCCTGAACCAAGGACTGTGAAAAATATGCCAGTCTGGTTGGTCCTCAGTGGAAGCAGACCAATTTTTAGATTTTTGCTTCTTCTTAAGAGTAGTCTTAGTGGAAGAAAGAGTAGTCGTCTTAGTGGAAGTAAGTGGATGCGTAGGCCTAGAATCAGGCATCTGGCCTGTGGGAGAGGAGTCTGTTTCCAGAACCGTGGGTGGTTTTCTGGCAAAGCCTGGTTCCCCCTTGACATTGACCAAAGCAAACATCGGAGTGACCTCTGAGGATGTGCCTACCAGTGTATCTGAAGTGGCTTCCACAAAGGGAGCCACAAAAATTGCTGGTTCTACCATACGCCCCTCAGCCCCTAGATCGGTAGGTGGCGGGATGTCTGACATAGGAGAGGCAGAGGCAGTAGGCCTTACAACCTTGACCTTCTTTTTAGAAAGCTCCACCACAACAGCTGACTCTGGTTTCAAACCTAGGGTTAAATGCTTTAGTCGCTGGTTTTCGAGATAAAGTTTTAGGGCTGCCAGCCGACTACGAAGAGTTTTAGGTATGAATGACTGGCAAATGCTACAGGTGGTATGGTTGTGGTCTTGGCCTAAGCAGAAAAAAGTTCATGCAAGTCCTTGTGCGGAATCTGGCAGCCACACTTGCATTTCCCCTTTCTAGCGGACATCGGCTAAATAAAAAAGGCCCAACAGCAACCAAAGCTCAAGCAAAATAATACATTCCCCAATGGGGTACTTATCTAAAGATGTCTTCTGGAACATGGAGTGGAAGCGATTGATCTGACGTTCAACTGTGGCAGAGAAGTTCTGAGGTCTGTGTGAGCAGACATCACATTTAACGCCCATGGTTTATGGCCCTGCATGTGATGTCACATGCACCTGGCAGCAACCAGACTTAAGCTTTTGCATAGGAGACAGACGTTCAGATAGCCTGAGGTGGAGGATCCTAATACTGCAACATGGGAATAGAAGGACATCACGTGAAACCTCTTACCTGACCAGAATCTGAAGAATCCCTCTAGGGATCACCAAGATCATCAACCATGGCTCCTCCTTGACGTCTGGAGCATACACCTGCAAAGCCTCAGAGGATGTGTGAAAGGAAGGCTCCATGCTAGTCTCTGATGGGGTCATGGCAGAGGAATCTGACGTAGACACCAGACAGCCTACAGAGCTATCTCCCGCTTCTACAGAATTGTCCAGTGGAGGCTGGACAGCCAAAAAATTTGGTCAGAATTTCTTGGCCTTTTTCTTGCCTAATGGTACCTCAGGTTTAGACGATTCTGCCATGCTACCTTGGGCTAAGAGTTTAAGCCTCTGGTTCTTGAGATAGATGACCACTTCTACGAGTCTTAGGCACAAACAGGACATATGGTCGTGGGAGACCCCCCCCCCCCAAATAAAAAAGATACTCTTCTTGATGATCCTTATGGAGAACCTGCATCCCTCATGGACATTTTCCCTTCTTGGATGACATGAACTCTAGGTAACCAAAAACATAACAAAGAAAAAAACCCAACAGGGCATTTATATGATGGCTAGGTATTCAGCATAGCAAAAATGTGTTCAGACCGACAAGTGATAATGGCATTTGGACTGATGGCAAAGAAGCTCTGGCTAAATGCGTCCATACATCACCTTTATGCCCTACATCTTGAGTGGGGAGCATACACATCACATTTGGCACATGCAAGATCTAACAGCTTTGTTAATCTGGCTGTACGTTGGGCTATCCCTGGCAGAAAATCCCTATGGCGAAGAATACTGCAACAGTGATATAAAAGGACATCTATCTCACCATCTTACTTATGCCCAATTAATCACAGCACAGACAATAATCTTTCAGCCTGCCTAGCTCTTGGTACAATTCTCCAAAATTACACCCCAAACGCACCTTCTCAAATGATTCACAAACTTTTTTTTGAACTACTGTCTCTCTCATCTCTTTTGATCTCATATATTTTCCCTACTTAATTTACCTTTGTATCCATCTCTCTGCTAAATTCTACTGTTTTTTCTTTCATGTAATATGCTGAACATTTATCCCTGAGCATCTGCTGAAAACTGGGACTGACCAGTGGGACTTTTCTAGTAAACAAATGCCAGTAAATAAATACTTGTATAACTGTCTTTTTACCTCTCCACATTTGCCAGCATAGATAAGTACTTAATGAATTTAGAAAAATCTTGTTTGAATATGCACTGAACTGAAAACACAACAGAAACCTCTATGACATTAGAGCTTGTGATTCCATCACTCTAGATATAATACAGTTTCAATGTAGTGGTGATGGCTGAAACCAGACAATCTAATCCAGGATATCAGCTGACTTGTAGGCCTCGGCTTGAGACACAACTTTACACACAATTTTTCCTTGAAATGGAAGACTGGAAATCACGTTTTCCTAATCCACTGAAACCAGACTGTATAGAGTGAGCAGAGCTCAATTTGCCTCACCTTGCAGGAAGCATGTTAAAGTTCATTCTCGAGATTCGCTAAGTTGGGTTTTGATGGATCATGATTAACAATGCTCAATGCAACCTGACAACAAATATGTGTATAATCACACACGGCCGTGCGCACAGACACACACTTTTTTCACAATACATCACATTATTCTCTTCATATATACTGGAAGACGTGTTTTTTTTTCCTTTTGAACCTACTGTGTTAACCTTCAGTGGTCTAGTCCCTCTCCTCATGTTTTACATTATATTTGTTCGGTCTCCCCTCTTAGTCTTAATTTCCTTTTTAAATGGATACACACACTGTGCATGCATTGTGAGTGATGTTTATATAAAAATAAAATAAAGTTTTGTCATTGTGTATGCTTCATAGTGCTTTTTGACAACTTCTGAAATGCAGTCTTAAGCTGTAAAACAGTGGATGATTACCGACAATGAAACCTACAAAGTGTGTTGCTTAGCCTATGACATGCAGGGGGCGACACACTCCTTTCTGAAATGATGCGAGTTCTAAGCAGGAAAGAAATGGTGGAACCTTCACAGAAATGAAACTGAAAGGTACATAAAGGGTTTGTATGCAATACATTACAGCTAGATGATACTGTGGACTGACATAGCTACATTAAAAATTTTTTTCTACAAGGTGCTTAGAGCAATGTGCCTTTGTGGAACATTATAAAAAGATATTCACAGAAAGCTCTAGAATTTCTGATGCAATTAAGATTCATAAGGGGAAGAATATGAGAGAGACCTCTCATACTATCTGAACAGCACTGTTTATCCTATAGTGATCAGGGTGAATGACTATTTCTCATAGCATTGTATTGTTGAGCAGGTTGGACAATCTGTTGAGTAGTCAAGACTCCTTCCTTTAGAAAAACCACCACTGAAATGCTCACAGAGGATAACAAATCTGGACAATCGACCCTGGATTCATCAGGGTACGACTTTCGACAACTGTTTTCACCAGTCGAACAGGAACTACAGGGCCAAGAACAAGAGGGGCAGACGTCGAGTTGTACCCCAGATAACTACTATCTTTCACAACACTGATTTCAAAACACATTTATCTGTAATTGTTCTGAATGAGAATGGTGATTTCAAACTTTATAACTATAATGACTAAGAGTTTGAACGACACTGTAGATTTACTATCTAAAGATTTTTCTTTTGTGCCGGCACGTAGGATGCATATTGAGGATATTGTTACTGACTTAAAATTGTATTTGAGAAAACTTATGACTAAATTTACCAATCCAATTTTGTACAGAAAGTTTTTATAACCCTCCTTTACATTCTTCTTTGATTTTGTTTGAAAAACTGTGTAAATATGATTTCAGACTATTGTTGAATAGGAAAGGGAAAACACTTACTACAACTTAACTAATTCAGAACATCATTTGTTAAAAAAATTGTATTTCAATAGGAAGTTGAGAATTATGAAACCCGACAAAAGGGGGTGGGTTGCAATTATGTTGAGAAATGAGTATGTCAACAAAATGAATGCAATGCTACACAATGACTTTTACAAGGACTCTTAACAACTGCATTAACATTTCTGATTCTAAAATCAATTTTTTTCTTAACGACTTTGTTGATCAAGGTCACATTTCCCAGCAGTTGTTTCATTTTCTTAATGCCCAGCATCCCACAGTTCCTACTATATTTGAGATTCCCAAAATTCACAAAAGTGTTGAGGACCCCCCCCCTTTGCGACTAATAGTGAATGCAGGAAAATCAAAAATCCACCCTTTGGTGAAATACATTGACTCTAAACTTAAACAGGTACTGGAACCATTTACTTAGTTGTGTAAGGATTCATGGAAATTTTTAAACAGGTTGAAAGGTGTGGCCTATTCTGATTTAGGTTTTCTTACTATTGATATTATTGATTTGTTTAATGTCATTCCCCAAGACCTTGGTCTGGAGTGAGTTCAGGCATTTCTGACAGAATCTACCTCCTTTACCTCAAGTGAAATCAAAGTACTTACATTATTGATGGAATTGTTTTTTTAAAGAATAACAACATCTTTGAGGGCCAACTTTTTTTTACAGCTAAAGAGTATATCTATGGGGGCTGCTTATGCCCCCATGTTCGCCAATATAATTATGATTCAGTGGGAAAAGAAGTTCATTTTTAGATACGAGTCCCAATTTTCTTGGGTCATGTATACTTTTTTGGACAATATTTTTTTATTACTGGGAGAGAATCCGTCAGTAAAATTAATGACTTCATTAATTATATGAATTCCACTACTACTTTTTTGAAATTCAACCATATTGTAAGGATGGATTATATTGTAGGAATTAACTACCTAGATGTGGAAATTATTAAAGATTACAAGTGGAAGAAATTTGTTACCAACATTTATAGGAAACCCACCTACTCAAATTCCATTTTATTTTATACAAGTTGTCATCTCCCCCATCAAAACAGAGGGATTATGAAGGGCCAAATCTGTGCGCCTGGTGAGGATGGTTTCTGATTTGTTTTTTTTTGTTTTTTGTTTTTTAAGTGAATGTGACAATCTAGCAAACATGGTTTAGTGAAGGGATATCCCAAGATTTGATATCCAAGGTGGTTTCAAAAAGGTTGAAGGAATTTATTGTCCACTTATGCTGACCCACGATAGTACACTGATCGGCAATTTAAATGTCAACAAAAAATCTTGCACCGATTCTTTGGTTATGATGTTCAGTATTGATTACAATGAAATTAAGTGGATTTTGGACAGAAATTGCAAGACATTTTACTAGTTTGACAATATTATTGACAAAATAGGGAACACACCACAAGTAGTCTTTAGGAAAGGTAGAACCATTAAGAATCTTTTAAACTAGGGTGATTATCTTCCTTAGCAAAAGGAAGGGTTACCTTTAAATGTGGACTTTGTTCACAATACACTTTAAGCAGTGATTCAGTGGTCATTAACAAATGTACTACATAGACTTCCTTTTATTGTACCTGTAATTCTATGGGATTAGTCTATTTGGCCAATTCAATACTGTTCCTGCTTTCACGTTGGCAAGATGGACAGAAGAGTTAAGGAACGTATTTACCAGTACACTTTTTATATTAAATATACGAATGTAAACAATGCTTTATTTAAACATATTTAAAAAAAATCCCACAAGTTATTTTCCCTAATTTTTTTGTGGGGGGAAAATTGAAAAAATACATGTAGAGGTTCATTGAAGGACTTACTAAAGTTCAGAGAATTAATTTGGCAGACAAAACTAAATGGTTGCAACTATCTGGGACTAAATGAAGCCGTTTCCATTACTAGTGTTTTAAAACTTTGATTGTACAATGTTTGACTTTAACCTTGGTTTTAGTACTAATATTGTTATATAAAATTTCATTACAACTATGGGGGGCTTATTTGATTGTGTATCCCAGATATTAAGAGGTTTTTAAGCATTTTCATAATTTTCATTTGGTTACTGAACATAGCGCCTGCTTCAGTCGTTTTAGTATACCTGATGTATATATGGTTTTGATTGGATGAATTCTTTACATGTGGTAAAGACGTTTTGCTTTTAAACACCTGTTTTGTGATTTGTTTTTATTCTGATGAAGTCTTGTGTTATATACAGACAAAAGCGCTTAATCTACATGACTCATTAAAGTTTTTATTTTCACTCAGCGATGGGTACTGTTTTGGTGGCAATTTGTTTTAAGTGTTTTAGTGTTGTGTGTTGTGTTCTTGGTCTTACAGCAATGTAATCAATCTGCACAATCATACAGACCCCTCACTTTCTTTTACACCAGTCACTCCAAAACTGATTTTGCAGGATCAAACAAGTCAAATAAGGCAATACAACAGAAAAAAAGAGAATTAGCATGTGCCTTAACAGTACTCACGCTGGAATTTGACTCCAGACACCAGGTTCTGGTGGGCAGGAATTGTGTAAACACACCTCCTCTGTCGAATGTCCCACACCTTACATGTATTATCTCCACTTCCTGTTGCCATATGGTACCTGGAATTTAAGAGAAAAACAAAAGAACTCAGTCAAGCTTATATGCACAATGCTTATATTTTAGTCTAATGATTAATGGCTTGCATTCACGGCCGGTGTTAGACAAAGTGCTCTTTGACAGTAGCAGCTTTTGTGGGGTCTCCACATACTCATGGATGATTGGGGGCCCCTGCAGATGTACGCATCATGGGTGCCTATGACATTAGTTAAATCATCCTGATTGACATTCTTTCCACTAAAACTAAGTCCAGGACAATGTCACTGTTAAAACATTTAATTAAATTAAGAAGCCTGCTTCTTGAGAAAACACTGTTACTAAAATCAGAAATAACTGTGAATTTTTCATCCTAGGAGTTATTATCCACCCAGTTTAATAAGTACTCAAGATTGTTTTTCTGGTTTTTGCTGGTTTGACAAACATGCAAGAAAATATGAAAATAAGATAACTTTCCATGGTTGGGCCCCAACCCCATTGATCAACCTCCAGTGATCGAAGGCTTCGCTGCTGCCTAAACCTGTCTCTGCCTGCACTACATGCTAAGTGTTATTTGCCTGGGATATGTGATCTGGCTGATCAGACAGTCTATAAATCACTGAATTTCAGATCCTCTGAGGTATTTAAATGCAGCAGTGACGTTAGAATACCGGTTCTGTACGAGTTCATTTTTTTCTTTAGTTAACTGGGGTCATGGGTTCATTCAAAGACCTTTTTTCAGCCATCACACACATAAGACACAAATACTTAACAATATCTAGTACAACTCATTAATCATTACAATAGACCTCCATTCTGCAAATAAGCTAAATGATTAAAGCAGAATTAAAATGAGAATTCCGCAAAAGTTAAATTACATGCTGTATGATAATTTTTTTTTTGAGACATGGAAGCAGAAAGGTGAACTTTTCACTGGATAAATGATAGACAAGAGAGACCAGAATGGCTAAAGAATTAGAGAGAGGAAATAGGTATGCCACTGGGAAGTGAGTTCCAGATAACAAGGTAAAGCCTGGAGAAGGCTCTTTCCTTGACAACTAAAATGACAGATAACCATTTAAGGTTAAGGAGTGCAGTCTCTTGTGATATAATCTCATACTGAGGATCACAATGAGAATGTTAGTGACAAAGGGAAGAGTAGAAATCAGAATGAAAATATGAATACAGTGCTTGCAAAAATCAATGCGGTTGGGAAGGTGGCCTAATGGCTAAGGTGTTTGCCTTACAAACACAAGGTGCAGGGTTTGAGTCTCACACGGGATAATTGGCTAGGCTTAAAATGGCTCGCAAGGGCAGTTAGCCTAGTACTAATCTATGAACCTATAAGGTGTCTTTTTCAGGTGCTGGCAGTGTAACAGTGCAGTGGTATAGGTTCATAGGTATGTACTAGGCTATCGGCCCGAGTGCCTACGTAAGCCTAGCCAACAAGGTTCCCTGGCTTACGCCACCCAAGAAAGTTATTTTCCTGTGCCACTGTCGAGCAGAGACACAGAAGTGATCCCCAGGGTGTACTTCCTATTTCCCATTCACTCATCGAGATTTTTCTTGAAGAGTGCTAATGAAGAACTTTGCTTGACATAGATGGGTAGCCTGTTCCAGAGTATGGGAAGTCTCTGGGACAGGAATCTATCCCTCCAGCATGTCCTGTTTATTGTGGTAACAAGGTTTAGGTCCCAAGACCGTGTAGCTCGAAGGGATTGGGATTTCTTTAGGTGTAGCATGTTCAACAGCTCTGGGTTTGACATAGCTTTATATGTTAGGCAGAGATCACCTTGGAGTAGGCGATATGCTATGGAGTAAAGCTGGAGTTTTTTGAGACGGTCAGTGCAGGGCATCTGTTTGAGGCCAGTAATCCATTTTGTGAGGTACTTCTGTGGCCTTTCCAGCTGCTGCTGATGTCTTGTGAGGTACATTCCAAAAGGGGCATTGTACTCTATAATGGGTCTGAGTGTCGAGTAGAGGGGAACAATGACCTCTTTTTTCCTGGATGAGAACCCTTTTATGATGAGGTGTGCCACGTAGAAGGACTTCCTGACTACTGTGGCGATGTGACTATCAAAGGACAGACTACTGTCCACCTGGGTCCCAAGGTCTCATCACACATTCGGTGTTAAGTAGACTGCTGTCTATGTAGTAGTTCATGGGTACAGAGTTTTTACCAAAGGGGATAACAATGCACTTTTTGGCATTGAGCTTGAGGCCATGGCTCTGACACCAGGCATCTGTCTCAGCGAGGCCCTTCTGTAGGATTTCCACATCATTTGGGGACTCTACTATGGTTCCTAGTTTGCAGTCATCTGCAAACTTAGTCAGAGGCCTTCTGTGCTAGCCTGTACTTCAGAGAAGTAGATACCAAAGAGGAGAGGTCCCAGGACTGAACCCTGTGGTACTCCACTTGTCACTGGTTTGAGGTCAGGTTTGGAGTGTGCAACTTTTACAGTGTGGGTTCTGTCAGTGAGCCAGTCGGCAACTCATCTTGTGACGTAGGGATTTATACCTAGTTTAGTGAGTTTAGCTATAATTCCAGAATGGGGGAAGGTGTCGAAAGCCTTGGCGAGGTCAAGATAGGCTGTGTGAACCACCTTACCCTCATCTACGGCTTTGGTGACTGCCTCAAAGAAGTCAGTCAGGTTCAGGAGGCATGATCTGCCTTTCACAAACCTGAACTGGGTGGGATCCAGAGTTTGGAGGTTAACAATGTCTTTGTTTATGAGTTCCATGATGATACGTTCCATGGTCTTGCAGACCAGGCTCATCAGGCTAATAGGGCGATAGTTCCCGGGATCAGTGGTGGCTCCCCCTTTCTGGAGTGGGATAACTGTTGCTGTATGCTATTCAATGGGCACAAAGCCTGATGTGAGGCTATGACTAAACATGGTGCTTAGGTGGGGAGCCAGTTCGTTCTGAAGTTCGTGTAAAATGTGGCCTGAGATGTTGTCCGGTCCCATGGATGCTGTGTTTTTGGCTTTTGAGAGTGCAGCTTTTACCTGCGCAGTTGTGATTACAGGGACTCTGCATTCTTCCTGTATAGATATGGGCCCTTTAGGCGGTGGGGGAGTAAAGTTAGCACTGAACCTATCTGCCAGGATGTTGGCAATATCAGTTGGTTCTGTAATTTTCGTGCCTTTTTGCTGTAACTCAGAGCAGATCTGGGTGTTTTCACTGAGATTCTTGACATAGCTATAGAATGCTTTGTGGTTGTCCTTAGAAACAGTGGTGATTTTGTTTTTGTAGCTAGTTTTGGAGAATCTTACAAGGGATCTCAGCTTCTTATTGAGGCTGACCAGGGAAGCTCCTCCACTCATGGGATTTTACTTTCTTTTGCAACAATTTCTTCCCTCTGTTGTACAGTTTGTTTATGGCAGGGGACCACCAGATTAGCTTCCTTTTTTTGGAGGATAGCGTCTTTGGTTCTGTTTGAGATAGCACGATCCATGCACTCATGTAAGTGCTTATAGAGTGCATTTGTGTAGGATTCAGCAGTCGTAACTGTACTGTCCATCTGCATGGGTGTCATGAAGTTCACCCCTTCTGTCTTAAGAAGCATGAAGTTGGCTTTGGAGAAATTTTTTACTGTGGTTTCCTAATGGGGGGGTGGGGGCGGGATGTGGATATCAAGGGTGATTAGCTTATGGTCGGATTGGACCAACGAGGAGTTGACTTCAGGTGTGGAACACCGGTCACTCATGTTGGTAATGACTAGGTCTAGGATATTGTTGCCCCTGGTGGGGGTGTGGATAAGCTTATCCAGGGCATTGGAGTTTATGATTTTCAGAAAGCGTTGTGTGAAGGAGTTGGTACACGAGTAGTTTCCCAGTTAATGGTGGGGTAGTTGAAATCGCCCATAATTAGGGTGCTTGGTTGAACCCTAATATTTCCAGTACATCAAGAAAAGAGGAGTGGAAATCTTGAGGCATGGTGGGGGATCTGTAGCAAGCTACAATTTGGATTGCAGTTTTGCCCAGAGTTAGTTGCACTTGGATAACCTCGGATGCATTATGCTGAGCATCTAGCCTGGAGGTGTGGATATCCTTAATGAATATGGACACACCTCCGCCTTTGGTGTTCTAGTCCAGGTTACATGGCCGAAAAGTGTAGTATGAGTTATAGCCTGGTAGTGCAGGGGTGCTCTCTGGAGCCTTGAACCAGGTCTTAGTCACTGCACAGATATCGATGTTCTCCATTTTAAGGAGTGTCTCGAGTGAGTGCATTTTGAGATTTAGACTTCTAGCATTGAGTAGCATTACCCTCAGTTTTTGCTTGCCTGTTCCTGTTATGGTGCTGAATTTGTCATTTGAACCTTGCCTAAAAAAGGCACTATAGGGGCGGCAAGAGCCTTGGCCAGTATCCCGAATCCCAGGGGCGACAGGTGCAGGCCATCTCTGGAAAAGCATCGTGGCCTGTCGACCATGTCATCCCAAGCAATTAGATACTGGATACCCCTAGAATTACATCAGGAGCTCAGCCGATTGTTGGAAGTCAATCATCTTGTCCTTGTACTGCGGGCGTCATTCTAAGTAATGGCAGAATGATACTCAGAGCTAGGGTCATACCTGCCTGGGCTACAAGATCGGAGAGCTCTTCCATGTCTCTTTTCATGTAGTCCAGGGAGGTACGTCTCAGGTCGTTTACACCAACATGGACAATGACAGTCATATTTGTACTTGTTGTGGAGTGACCTGAGTGCGTGGGTTATGTGGCGGATCCTGGCACCCGACAAGCAACTGACAGTTACCTTCTCCTTGTTTAGCCTGGTGAGTGGGACATTAGTGTGCCTGACTATAGAGTCACCTATGACTAGTGTGTTGGATACATTGTTTTGCCTTATTGGCTGTGCTTGAGTGGCACACTGAGTCTGTGGGCTATGTGTCATTTGGGTTGTGCTAGGGGGGGGGGTGTGGAAGTTGCTTGCGTTTCTGCTTTGGAGGTCTCTGTTGCTTGGGCAGATTATTATTGAGAGCCTCGGCAAATGTTTTAGTGTTTCTGTGTGTGGATTTTGGTGGTGTAGATTTAGTGAGACTATGTGATAAGTGTGGTGTGGTGCAAGTGTTGATCTTCTCCTCTTGAATGTCAAGTTTGGTCTTGGTTGGAGAGAGCTTTACCTCCAGTTTGGCTAGATAAGTGCATCTCTCATCGGTTGTAGTGTTGGGTGGTAGGAGGAGAGGGTTGTCTGTGTACATGAGGCAATTTCTACATTGCCCCAAGATGCCCAGAGTCATCAGATAGACAAGAGAGAACACTGGGAGCTGACCCTTGGACATGCCTGAATAAAAAAAACTATTTTCCTCTAGATAAGTGAGGAAAGTGAGTACAAGAGCTGTTTTCTTATAAGCAAGTGAAAAAAGTAAGTGCAAAAACTGTTTTCCTCTAGGTAATGAGGAAGGGTTAGTGCTATAGTAATTAGTAGCTTATTTAGTGCTTACAAGTTCTGAACAAGTGCTGAACACGAATAAGCAAATGCAAGTGCTAAAACTAAGAATCTGTATCTGCACTAGACTAGTTACAGGAAAGAAACAAGTGCAAATGCAGGCTTTCAAATCAGAAAGTTGAGAGAGATGGAAAAGATTGCCCAGACAGCCAATAACTACAATTTCTGGGCCAGAACCACTCCTTATGTGGTAAGACAGGTTACCTAGTGCTTACCACTCCCACTTACAAGCTAGAAGGCTTCCCTCCAACACAGAAAGGCTTGTGGGGAGGGGGGGCTCAGAAGCTTACATACTGTCCTGGACACAGCAAATCTGTATCTGGACTACATTAGTTACAGGAAAGGTAGGAAACTGGCTTACATTTTTTTTTACAGAAAAGTAGCTAAAACAGCAGTAAAACAATTCAAATGCAGTGCAAGCCAGCACACTTGCGCATGTAGCAATATTAGACCAAACACAATTTAATAAAATGCAATTAAATTTAAAATGACTAAAAACTAGTGCAGAAGGAGTGTATTAGGTAGAATGTGGTAAAGGGATGGGACTGGAGGGAGTGTCCCAGATCAAATCTACAGTGGGGCGGGCAACTGCAAAAGCCACCAAATTTAAACAACAAACCAGAGCTAGGTAGGGTGGGTGGGACAAAACACTTTCAGCAGAGATCTGAAAAACTATACAGTGAATCAAAAATAGTGCAGAACTCTGAATAAAATTAGTCCAGCGACAATTTACAGTACACAATTCTGAAGAACCAAAAATATACTTTGCTCTGTATATTTCCAGATAGTTTGAAGGGAGTTCTGTTAGACACCGGTTCCAGCAATGATATGCAGGCTGTTAACAGGGTATATTATTATGCAAGTAATCCTTCAGATAGTCAGATGACACAAGTTGTAAAACACAATTATACCAACTTAAGACAGCAGAAAACAGGGAGAGATGGGACAAAACACTTTCAGCAGAGATCTGAAAAACTATGCAGTGAATCAAAAATAACAGTGCACAACTCTGAATAAAATTAGTCCAGGAACAATTTACAGTACACAATTCTGAAGAACCAAAAATATACTTAGCTCTGTATATTTCCAGGTAGTTTGAAAAGAGTTCTGCTAGACACAGGTTCCAGCAATGATATGCAGGCTGTTAACTAACAGGGTCTATTTACCAAGATACTATAGGAATAGGCCGGAGTGCCCAACGGGTCAATGATATGCAAAGTGAGAAGGGGGCAGCAGTTTCTCTTGGTTCCAAACATGAAAGAATTTGTTTTTCTAGCACTGACCACTATGTTGTGCTTGCTGAGACACAAGCAGTCCTTTGTTACAAATCAGATTGGAGTGAAGGTACTAAGTTCGACACCAAAGCCAGCCATCAAAAGAATCATTACAGCAGAGAGTAGTTAATTTTTTTTATACCCAAAGGAAGATCAGTAACTAACCGAAATAATAGGGCTGATTTAAGAATAAAATATTGGAGAGCACCAGATTTAGAGTAGAAGAAAAGAATTGTGCATTTCCAAAGTGTCAGTGGATAAGTCAATTACTCGCATAACGTTTAAACCATGATTATAATTCTCTGTCTTTCGGCTTTTCCCAGTTAGGGGTCGCCACAGCGGATCACCGGTCCGCAGATTGATTGGCAGTCGATTTTTATGGTGCTGAGTTGCCAGCCCAACGCCTACCCTTCAGGGAAGGCAGACCCACACGCAAACGCACCCACTTGCATGTCTTTAAAGGTCACTCAGCTGCAGGGAGGACATGCAGACTACGCACAGAAGAAACTCCAGCCGAGAATCGAACCGAAGAACCTCTTGCTGTGAGGCAACAATGCTAACCCCTGCACCACCGCGGCCCTTCATGATAATAATTCACTATCAAAGTTTAATTTGGAAAGCTAGGTCTGGCACAAATCATGGTTAACAACAAGACAATCATGTTTTACATCAACAAGTAAGGCAGCTATGTACAGATGACCCTCCTCTACTTTACTGATTATGTAACAGGATACCCTGGAGTAAAGCTGTGCTTGTACTAAGCAAGGGTGCAATACCATGCCATGAAGTTCTAAGTACATGAAATCAGATAAAGGATTTAAAAAAAATGATGTGGAAGCTGATTAGAAGTGTTCAAGAAAAGAAGGTGTGTTGATTTTAGACAAGCAAGTGATGGTAGACTTCCATTCAGGAGGGATAGAAAACAGTGAGACATGAGATTATAGATAAGGAGCTTATGGGTATAGGTTCAGAGGCGTTTACTAGGCTAACGACCACAAGGGCCTTTTTAAGCCTAGCCATGCATCCAAAATCTCTGACAAGTTCTGATACCCTTGAAAAGTATAAGCATGGGCCTGGGAGAGGAACCATTTACAAGTTACCTGTGTCCATTAGAGACGTAGGTGCCAAACCAGGAATGAATTTTCGGTTTCCCATCCAATTGTCCAAATTGCACTTGAATTGGGTTAGGGACGAGCTCTGCTTCACATGGATAGGGAGCCTGATCCACAGACTGGGTAGTCTCTGGGATACATACCTATCTCTCCAGCAGGTTCTATTTATATCACAGGCAAGGTTTAAGTCTTTAGAATGGGTAATTCTGGTGCTGTTTGTTTTGTGGATATGCAGGAGGCCCATCAGAGTGGGGTCTGACAATGCCCCGTATGCCAGGCATAGATCTTCCCTCAAAAGCCTGCAGGAGACAGAATACAGGAATAGGACCATGAGGCGGTCTACATAGGACATTTTACTTATGTCCTGTATTCTTTTAGTGAATAATCTCTGTGGACATTCCAATTGTTGGATATGCCTGGTTAGGTACATACCAAAGTGGGCACTGTACTCAATGATAGGTCTGATGAATGCCGACTATGGTGGAACAATGACTTCCTTGGACTTAGATAGCATACCTTTGTTTATAAGTTGTGCAACATAGAATTATTTCCTCACCACTGTAGACACGAGATAGTCAAAGGCTAGATTACTATCTGTGAGTGTCCCTATGTCCTTGACTACTGGGTCAACTTTAAGGGCTGTGTTGTCAATATAACCATTACCAGGGATGGATGACTTCCCAAAGGATACTATTATGCATTTCTTGGCATTTAGTTTTAGTCCATGGCTCTGACACTGGTTGTTTGTCTGTGTCAGTCCCTCCTGGAGAACATTTGTGTCAGTGTGAGATTCAATGACAGCTCGTAATTTGAAATCATCTGCAACTTTACTCAGCCAGAGACCAGTGACATTGGCCTTGATTTCTGAGAGGTAAATGCCAAAAAGGAGCTATCCAAGGACTGATCACTGAGGGACTCCACTTGTGACTGGCCACTCTGTAGAGGTGGACTCCACAATTCTAACTTCCTGAGTCCTGTCTGTGAGCCAGTTGGCTATCCATCGGGTGACATACGGGTTTGTACCTAATCTCTTGAGTTTCTCAACAATGCCCAAGTGGAGTATTGTGTCAAATGCCTTAGCCAGGACAAGGTAGGCAGTGTGAACGATTTTGCCCTCATCCACTGCTTTGGTGACCTTCTTAAAGAAGTCCACCAGGTTGAGTAGGCATGATCTGTCCCTTACGAAAACCAAACTGGGTGGGTCCAGTGCCTGGAAAATAGAGAACTCCTGAAGACTCTGCAGTGGAAAGTATCAAAAGAGCAGGTAGAAGGTGAAGGTTTAAGTAAATATAATGTAGAAATATTTGCAACCACAAACCAAAAGACAATATTATTGTAACCACAAGAAAAAAACAGTGAAAGACAGCTCTACTTTCCACCTAGATGAATTTATTGGTAAAACTTTATGATCTCGTCTCTAGCGCCTCGGCTGTTGCCTTTACAGAGTACAAAAACTTTCTCCATTAATGCATCCACATTATATACTCTCTTAACATTTCCAATGAATCAATTAAATAATTAAATAAAATTCATTCATAATTAATTAGTAAAACAATCAACATGTAAAACCCTGCCAATTGCACCTTTATATTAAGCCCTAGGGCTGTAGTTCCATATTTCAAAATGAATACTGTTTCTTTCTTCCTTAAAGAATGGAGAAAGTTTTTGTACTCTGTAAAGGCAACAGCCGAGGCGCTAGAGACGAGATCATAAAGTTTTACCAATAAATTAATCTAGGTGGAAAGTAGAGCTGTCTTTCACTGTTTTTTTCTTGTGGTTACAATAATAATGTAGAAATAGTTTACCAAAACTGAAATGAAGTGAAACCGAAAGGGTGGGACTGAAGTGAAGTAAATCAGAGCTGTTGGGGTTGCACGAAAAATTAAGGGAACAGGTAGACATAATGTTATGTTCGAATTAATCTTTGAAGATGGTTGTACATTCTTGAAGATAACAAACATGACAGCCATGTGGCAGGGAGAGATTTAATGGCTGAGAACTATTTTTACCTTAGGATTACTTTCTTTTTTAATTTCTGACCCATCACTTTTGAGATGTTGTATAAGACATGCTGCTGATGCCTGCAGTACAAGGATGTGGTCATTCTAAAACAATTTGATCAGCAGGCCTAAGTGATAGGAATAAGTTATAGCTGGCAGTTTTGCCAGATGTTTTCCATAACTTCCTGATTTAGTTTCTAGTCGACACTAGTTGCCTGATATCTGAAGTGAGACAAGGGCAGTGACTACCTTAGTAATGACAGTTCTGTAACTGCAATAAGGGGGTGATAACTGACAACACTGGACTTTCATCGGGTTCCTGTCAGAATGATATAGCAGCAGTATTAATTGGCAGCTGCTGTATCATTTTGATATGTGCCAGTGATTTGTGAACAGCAGCTTCTAGGCCACAAAACAGTCACACAAGCATGCACACCCACAAAATGCAATCAGTTTGGCAGCATTAAAACTTATGATGTTTCATAATATAGTTTACAGAATCCTTAAATTCCAATTTTTTCTAACTTTATGAATAAAGTTAAAAAAAGTATACTGAACCCTACATTGCAAACTGAAGTTTAAGGATTCTGTAATTTACAATAAGAAAAGAACAGTAATTTGCACTCGTAACAGGTTATTTTTTTTAGTAAAATGGATTGTTAGTTTCAATAGATAGGTAGGTGAACAGATATTTTGCATTAATTCTGTTAATTAGGAGTGCTGCCACCCCATATTTATTTGTTTACCATCTCCAAAATGTCGAGCACAACCTCTCACAATTAGAAAATGTAGAACACTTACTAAAGGCTTCAGCTACAAAGCTCACGGCATGGTTATAAACTCTTTCTTCATACTTAAAAGAAGCCTTTTGATGAATTAGGATGATTCAGTATTATTTACCACAAGTATTTGTTAAAAAAAAAAAAAAAAACTGTTAGCAATGAATGTATGCCGAATCCCTTCAATGTGGAACAGTGTGGAATATACAATTTTTAAGATGTAAAATGAAGTAGAGCTGACATGTACATGGGAACATCAGGTAAACAGAGTTGCACTGAAAAGATTTATATACAACACATAGCTTACAGTAATATATGTCAAGCATACCTCTCAGCCTCTTACAGCAAAAATCTGGACAAAGCTATAAATAAAAGTGAGACAAAGGCCCCAAAACAGGGACAGTTTTTAAATATTGCTCTTACACACTTAGAAAGCTGATAGAATAACAGTTTTTATTAGCATGTATCTTCTGAAGGGTTTGAAGTCTGAAACATAAATGTCTGTCATTTTCTGACTTAATCTTTAATGATTTGCCACTAATTTGCCAGAAAATCACAGTTTTATGAAAAACGAACCAAATATTTGAGGCAAAAATCTGGACATTCTGCAAAAGTCTGTACAGTTGAGAGGTATGAGTCAAGACATAGGTTTACATGAGTATTGACTGTTTACAAAGTAAAGGGTTTACAAATTAAATGAGAACTCGAGAGAACAGTATAGAGAAGTTTGCATTTATAAAATATGCACAGAATGATTTAATTATCTTGACTCTCTAAAGCACATATATTTAAATTCCTCTTTTAAATATGTTTTTTTTCTCTCTCGCAGGTTTATAGAATTTCTAAAGGAATTAGTTAACTGTGCAGACCATTCTAGGTTGCAGGGGCTAGTTTAACAAAAGATTTTTCACTGGAAAATTGTGGCCTGTTTAGTTTAAGGCTGTCTGTATTTCTCAAAGTGTGCGATGATTTACAGAGTATGACTTATTTGCAAGTGGGGGGGGGGAGCAGTATCTATCTTTAGCAAGCTGAAAGTCAGTGAATTTATTAAAAATGTGGCTCTGGCACAAATGGGAAGCCATTTAGCTTTCTGTATCATAAGACAGTAATGCTCTTTGTTATGTACAAGACATATAAATCTCAAAATATTGCTTTCAGTTTTTGCAAAACGTTAGTTCTGTGCTGACAGGGTAGCTATAATAAATGCATACTCCAGTCTAGTTATTAACGCTTTGATGGTTATTACATGATGTGCACCTTTGGGAGGAAGAGGGGTCTTTTTAAGCAAGTGTAAAACTTTAGTGGTTATGCCCTCAGTATGAGCATGAAAGGAGAGGTGTTATAAAATAAGATGCCAAGGTACCCTAGTTCCTTTGTGTTAAGATATCCAGATTCCATTCAGGACTGTAATATGTAACTCATGAATTTTAGTTAGCAGCTTAGCTGTACCAAATATCAACACTGAGGTTGCCTTTGAATCAAATGTTAGGTTGTTGCTTGTTAACTTAACCCCCCTTCCCCATCTAACATTTTTTTATTTTAATTAAGAGTGGGGGGTTAAGGGAGGTGCAGCTCCACGTACTGACAGAATCAACAAAAAATCAGAAGTGTGTCCTAAAAAAACAATTCACTAGATTGTCAAACAAATGCATGCAGTCACTAATCATCTATCAGTCTATGTATTTATATCTCTAACCATCTGCAGAACTATAACTTATCAAAGCATCTCTGGGAAAAGAAAAAAAAAATAGGTGGTTACCAAGCCTCTGTAACCATGCCTGCGCTGTTTTGGTAAAGCGCTTTTGCTTGACCCAGTGATCTCCACGACTGTCCAGTCAGGCAGCACTAACAAAATTGTTTGGTTTAATGGAGTTTGAAATCTGATATAACGGGAAACAATGAATGGCTGCAGGAAGAGCCTTTGCAGTAGGAAGTGTACTTTATAAAAGATGGTATTTTATGATTTTTCTGACTGACCTCAAGGAAAGGCAGGGAAATGATTGCTGCATGAGCTAGGGAAAACCATTAATGTGTAGTATCTGTAAAAGATCAGCAGACTTTTTCCCCCAAATTACTACCTGCAGGAGTTGCTGCCAGCTACAATACAGTAAAACTGCCTCTGGGCAAAGTGACAGCACGTTATACTACAGTTGCTCCCAGTGTTATCAGCTAATGTAATAACCAGGGAGAAATTACCTGCTTAAGCTTCAGCAAAAAGATTGTTCAGCAGCAATAGTTGCTGTTAAGTTCAGACTTACAAAATGTGGATGAAACAAACGATCTCCTTCGATTCCTATGTTGCAGTATTCTAGTTGTGGGATTTCCTGCCCTCAGACAACTCGTACATCGGCTCCTAGACAAAAGCTACAGCTTGGCTGTTGCAGCGTGCATGGGATGTCATATGTAAGGCCATAAACCAGGGGCCTTAAATGTAACGTCTGCATGCACAATCCTCAGAACTTTTCAGCCGCAGATGACCTATGCATCGTACGATTGCTCCTTCATAGGCATTGCATCAATAAAGCTAAGTAACACATTGGGTTTCTATTTTTTCTTGTTTTACCGATTGTTATCGCTTAGGCTTGGTTGTTGTAGCCTTTAGGTGATGTCGGGTAAAAAGGGAAAGTGCCAATGCGGGTGCTAGATACCCCATAAAGACACCCATGATAGGTGTGTTTTTTGCTTAGGCCAGGAACACGACCATTCCTCCTGCTCAGTTTGTCAATCATTTGTGCCAAAGACCCTATGCAGCCTTCTGGCCGCTTTAAACCTCCACCTAGAAAAACAGCGCCTTCAATGGTTAGCCCTTAGAATGGAGGCCGCATATGAACCTCCATGAAAGAAGGCCAAGATTCCTAGACCTTCCTCTCCTACCGCTCCACTTCCTGACACCCGGCCAACTGCTGATCTAGGAGCTGAGGAGCGCTCGGCGGATCAGTTGACTTCGACGATGTCCGAGGAAGCCGTTGCACAGCCGACTGCCACGTCCTTGGAGCTTGTCCAGACACTGACTATCATTGATGTCGAGTGGGAACCAGTTTCTGTGGTTCCTCCGTCCGGGATCCAGACTTCAGAAATGTCGACTTCAAAGCCTGACGCCAGGCCGGTTCCTGCATCCATCCCAGCCAAAAAGAAACAAAAAAACAAGCATACCTCCTACTCTCCAGAAGCCATAGCAGATTGGTATGGTACCTCTCTCATGCAGGCCTTTATGGCCCTTAGGCCTTCAGCCTCAGCCCCCACTACTCTGCCTTTGCTGAGCCCTAGGCCTGCATCGGCCTCTTCCCTCTCACCCATGACCTCTCAAGTTGTTAGGGAGGAAGAGCCTGATTCTTCCTTTTCTTTCTCAGAGGACTCCATTTCATATACATCCCAGATTGCTTCTCCCCAGATGTATTATTTTCCTGGTGAGGAATCTGTGGAAGGGGATTCTCACCCAGAGGATATTACCTTTGGTGATACCAACACCAAGATGAAAGATTACTTCAAATGGGATACTTCCCAAATGATGGACACCCAAAATAGGTACTTTGAGCTGCTTCAAGTGGAATCACCCTCCCCTTCAGCTATCCCTCCAGTGCTACCTGCTTACTTGGATGCCTTTAATTCAGCTTCTAAGGCAACAGACTCCCAGCCTCTGGATGCTAAGCACCCTGACCACTTCTATAAAGTGCCAGAAGAGCAAAAATTCCTAGTTAAACCCCCTTTGGCAGACCCAGCTATTATTGCCACCACTCCTGATCAACAGTCTAAACTGCTGCCTTCTGCCTCCCTCCTACCCACAGATAAAGATAGCAAATATGTGGCTAGGATGGGAAAGAAGGGATACACTTCCTCCACTTTGGCTTTAAGAGCCATAAATTATCAGACCCATATGACTAAGTATGCTCTAGACTTAGTGTCTCAAGCCTCCTCCATGTTGGCTTCTATCCCTGACAGTCCCATTAAGGCTGACATTGCCTCCAAAATGTCCTTGGTTCAACAAGTAGCCAGGGACTCCATCAGATGCAGTTATGATGCTGCAGAAGCATCTGCCCGCTCTGCAGCATCTGCTTCTGCCCTCAGGAGATACTCCTGGCTAAGACTACAGAATCTACCTGAAGACTTCAAGTCCAAAATCTTGGATGCCCCCCTTGGATCACAATCTCCTTTTTGGGAAACAATCTGCAGACCTCCAAGAATCTGCAGGAAAAAAGCAAAGAATTACAGGACACCAAGCATCTGCTGGTGTATTCCCAAGTATTATGGGAAATACCCTGCTAAAACCACCTTTGTAAGGTGTAACCCTCCTCAGACAACTGCTTCCTCCTCCAGATCTAGAAGAGGGGCAAGAAGATCTACCACGTCCAGACCTTCTGCACCACCTCCTCAGCCCACACAACCCTTTCAGGACAGAGGAGGGCCCAATAATGCGTGACTGCATTGCCTACCTACCACTCGCTGCACACCTTCCCCACTGTTTCCCCCTCTGACAATCCATCACCACAGACCAATGGGTCCTATCCATTATCCAAAAAGGGTACTTCCTATCCTGGAAAGAAAAACCTCCCAGGAAGGGTATCCCCCCCCCCAAAAAAAAAAAAAAAAAAAAACAAATGCATCTCCTACCACAAGTTATGTCAGATCTACTAAAGCTAGGCACTATAGAACCTGTCCCATCAGGACAAGAAGTAAAGGGATTCTACTCCCGTCTCTTCCTGGTCCCCAAAAATGATGGCCCCTGGAGACCCATCTTGGATCTCTCCTTTCTAAATCTGCACCTTCACGTACCCGTCAAGATGCTGTCACTCCCCATTCTGTTGTTTCTTATCCCAGCCAAGGTCTTTATGGCCACCCTGGACCTAAAAAAAGCCTACTTACACATTCCCATCAGGACTTCCCACATACAATTCCTGCATTTCTCTGGACCTTCATCTCATTTCCAATTTACTACCTTGCTCTTTGGTTTATCCACTGCCCCCCCCACCCCCAAATCTTTACAAAGTGCCTAGCCCCAGCCATTGCCTTCTGCAGAACTCAGGGAATCCAGATTTACCCATATCTGGATGACATCCTAATACTAGCAGAGTCCAAAGATACCCTCTCAAGGCATCTGCACTTCACCATGTCCCTTCTGCAAAATCTAGGGTTTACCATCAACCTCCCAAAATGCTCCTTGAACCCAGGTCAGGACAAGATTTTCCTAGGCTGCAGAATCAAAACGGACAAAATGAAGGCCTTTCTCCAACAGGACAAGGTTATATCCCTGATTTCCCACTTCCAAGAAATCCTTCACTCAGAGGTGACGGCAAGGCAATTCCTTCATCTCCTGAGCTTAATGGCAGCAACAATTCTCATGCTACCACTGGCCAGACTGCACATGCGCAAGCTACAGTGGTACCTCAAAAACATTTGGTCCCAACACCTACATCACTTAGAACAGGTTATTCCCCTCCTTCCCTGTCTAAAGGCAGAAATCAGCTGGTGGATCCAGCAAGTCCAACTAAACCCATTGCAACCACCCACCCCAACCCAAACAGTGCATACAGATGCCTCAGACTCAGGTTGGGGAGCAACACTGGCATCCTACAGAGTCCAAGAAAAGTGGCACCCTTCTCTACAGACCAAGCACATCAATGTCAGGGAGATGACAGCAGTATTCCTAGCTCTAAAGACCTCTATTCCCCTTCTTGTACCAGGGGTGCTCCTGAGAGTGACTGCCATGTGGGACCTCAACAAACAGGGAGGGACACAGGCCTACCAGCTGTGCAGGCTGACACTGCTGACATGGAACCTAGCGTCTCGCCACAACTTGGTCCTGCAGGAGACCTATACCCCCTCGCAGGACAAACAAGCAAGCAGACCGCCTAAGCAGGACTTTCTCTCCACAGCACAAACTGATGCTGGATAGGGGGGTGGTCTTAGACATAGTCCACTGGTGGGGTATTCCACAAACAGACCTGTTTGCCTCGCCCCAGAACAGGCAACTGCAGACCTTCTGCACAAAGATCTACTCCCCTCTGGCATGGAGAGTGGATGCCCTTCAGCATCTCTTGGGAGGGGAAGTTTCTGTATGCATTCCCCCCCTTCCCAATGATTCAGAAAATCCTCCTGAAAATAGAGAAGGACAAACCAAAATCTTGTTAATGACCCCCTACTGGCCAAAGCAGCACTAGTTCCCCCTACTTCTCAATCTAGCCAAGGGCAATCACTACAAGTTGCCCTACAAGGTGGGCCTACTGACACAAGACAAAGGAAGTCTCCTTCACCCCACTTGCAGATGTTATCCCTGACTCTGTGGGTGATAAACTTTTGATCCATTTCAGAAGCCACTACGCAGAGAACGTGCTTTCAGTCCTGAGGGAGGCAAGGAAACCTACCACCAGAAAATCTTACCTACCTAAGTGGGAAAGATTTACAAAGTAGTGTCTGGACAAGGGAAGGGACCCTTGCTCTGTGGATGGCCCTCTTGTTCTCACTTGTGTGTGTCAACTGATTAAAAGCGGACTTTCCTACTCTTCAGTGAAAGTACACCTTTCTGCTATATCAGCCTGCTTGCCCCTTGATCCCCTCTTGCTAGCCAGGCTTGACGTAAAGCTCTTCCTTAAAGGGGTCTTACACATAAGACCACCAAAGAAACCTATCCCTCCTCCCTGGGACCTGAACTACATCCTGAAAAAAACTAACCCAACACCCTTTCAAACCGGCTGGGACTTCTTCCCTACAGATGTGTACATGGAAAACTGTCCTTCTAGTGGTTATCACTTCAGCCAGAAGGGTGTCAGAGTTGCAGGCC
Organism: Protopterus annectens; assembly: GCF_019279795.1. Taxonomy (NCBI): domain Eukaryota; kingdom Metazoa; phylum Chordata; order Ceratodontiformes; family Protopteridae; genus Protopterus; species Protopterus annectens. Next base: position 806,779,694 of record NC_056750.1, on the reverse strand, counting down.
TTAATGGTGTGCCCTCCCTACACCACCTTCCACAAAGATGGTCACCCTGCGAACTAATCCCTCCTTTATGCCCAAGGTGGTCAATGACTTATCTCTAAACCAATCCATCCACCTACCCACTTTTTTTCCCTCCCCCACTAATGAAGGGGACAGAATACTGTACTCCTTAGATGTGCACAGGCAACTGAGATTCAACCTGGACAAAACCATTCGGAAATCTAAGCAGCTCTTTGTCTCCTTTCATCCCAGAGCCCTTTGCAAGGCAGTTTCCAAATAAACTATCGCATGCTGGATCAGAAAAAAACTATGTCTCTGTTACTCCCACCATGGGAAAATCCCCCCAATGGGAGTAAAGACCCATTCCACTAGGGCTGTGGCCACCTCCAAGGCTTTCATAAAAGGTCTGGACACGACATCTATTATGGAAGCAGCCACATGCTCCACTATCCACACTTTCACCAAACATTACAAACTTGACCAAGTTTCCAGAGCACGGGCAGGATTCACCAGAGCAATCTTACAGGGCTTTGTAGAATCTTCTTCAGCATCCACCTCCCTTTCATGCATCTAAGCTGTGGTACTCTGTCACAACTAAAATACTGCAACATAGGAATAGAAGGACATAGAATAGTTGTGTAAAATCTTACCATAACCATAGATGTCCTTCTCTTCCATATTGCAGTATTCCTTCCCCTTCACCATTACCCCCAATTCTTTCTCCTTTAGTCCCAACTAAGACCTGGACCTATGTACGATACTGAAGGACACTAAGGTCACATACCTGTCCCTACTGGCATTCCTCCTGCTGGGCCATCTTCTCTACCTACTGGCCTTCAAGTTCTAAGGATTGTGCATGCAGACGTCACATTTAAGACCACTGGTTTATGGCCTTACGTCTGACATCCCACGCACACTGCAACAACCAAGCTGAAGCTTTTGTATAGGAGCTGACATACGAGTCACCTGAGGGCAGGAAATCCCAAAACTGGAATACTGTAACATGGAAGAGAAGGACATGTATGGTTATGGTAAGATTTTACACAACTATTCTTTCTTCAGCTTCAAGCTTAGTCATTACTGTAGAACAGACCCTGGGACCTGAAAGGGAAACATACTAATTAACAAGGATTTTCAGAGGGACATTTCTGTCTAACCAATGTAATTAAATTTTTACTGGAATATCATGATGGTACTGGATACTGGGTTCGTAGCAGATGATGTTTATACAGATTTTGCAAAGACTTTCACTACAGCGTCACATAATAACAAAATAAAGACAATGCTGCCAATGAAAATTAATTGCTAAATTATTAACTAGGCTAGTTAATTGGTTGGAAGGTAGAAGTTACAATGTGATAATTAGAAACTCTCTCTATGATGAAGGTAAAGGTGGGTGCTCCCCATTGGGCCTATTACTATTTGGTATTTGTTACTTCCAAGTTACCTACCTAGCAAACTTTCTGAGGATACTAAATCAAACCCAGATCAGAAAGTGCTACAGAAGTTGTTGGACTCACTGTGTAAGTGGTCAGTGATAAAAGGCATGACATTTAATGCTAAAAAAACAATGGTTCTGCATTGTTGAGTAAATAATACAGGACATCCTTATGCCCTGAATAACTGTATTTTATTGGCGTAAAACTGTATTAAAGACCTGGATTTATGGCAGACTCTGAACTTAGAATTTGATATTCTTTTAAGAACTGTACTTAAGAAAACCGTATGGTATTATGAAGGATATTATTTTTTGCGCAGTGCAGCAGTCTTGATTCCTCTTTACAAGTCACAAGTCGTTGATAAGACCAGTTATAAAATAATGCGCTTCCTTTTCTATTCCATAACTTGTCACAGATAAGTTAGAAAGACTTCAGAAAACATTTACCAAGCAAATATCAAAAATCAAACACCCTAATGCTAGTGAAAGACTTAAATAAACTGTAACAACCTATAGCCTATAGAGAATAGGAAAAGAGAGACCTTATTTTAATCTTTAACTGTTACAAAAATGACATTGTCTACTCAACTTTGGGTGTAGAATCTGTAACAGCATTCTTTGGTTACTAGGAATAACGTAACATTCTTATGTGTTTCACCAAGAACATCGTAAAGGAACGTTTTCTTTCATCATAGAGCTGGTAAGGTGTGGAATAGGTTACCAATGTTTATAAGGAAGGCAGACTGTTCAACATTATTCAAAATGCTCTTGGAAGAATAGTTTGATGAAAAGGTATTTGATCCAGAATTAAATCATTATAAATCTTGAGTAATCTATAGTTTAAACAGAGTTTGTATTTTTATCAAGACAGAACACTGACCACTGAAGTTTTCTTCACAGTTTGTCCAGTGCTGGACATGAACTTTTACACCTCAGTCTTGATAGTGAAGGCAAGCAATACTTTCTATTAATGTGATCCATTCCCAGCAGGCTTTGCACCATCAGAGCCAAATCACTATAGGGTGCTGACATCACAACTGAAAATGTAATTTCTGAGTCAAAAGGCTGGCAGTTTTCTATGAAGTTTGAACAATCTTTCAGAGCAATATTTTTTTTTTTTTATCTGGTATGGACATCCACAGTGCTCAGAACTTTAGAGAGTCTATATGGATCAATGTGGTTTTGTTGAGGTGAGGCAAACATGTGACAACATTAATAAAACAATGATGATCCAGAGGAAAGCAGAATGTAAGAAAATACTGCTGTTGTTGATGGGTCTTGATAAAGGAAGGCATTTGACACAATAAACTTGGATTTTATGAGTAAGGCAACGTAAGCATGTGCAATCCCTGAAACAATAATAAGGTTAATTAGGAGGATATACAAGGGATCTGAAGCACGATTTAAGTGCGAGTGTGCCACTCTGATAAGCTGTGCCGGAAAACAGAAACCAAACATGGCTGTCCTCTTCCACTTTGTTACTTGCTTTACATTTAAAGCCACTGCAATGAAAATAAGGGACTCAGAAATTCAAGGACATAATCTGTATGGTAATCAAGGAAAGTTGTTTTTGTTTGTAGACAATATTATTTTGTACCTGATAAATCCAGAAAATGACATTTCACAGTTTTCTGGAACAGTCTGAGACAGTTTAAAGTCTTTTCGGAATACAGAATTAATGAAGATAAAACAAAGGCTGTAGTACCAGAATATGAATTAGTTCAGCAATACCCATATTTAAGGACACATGATAAGATGAAGTATTTAGGAGCAGGGATTAAAAAGCCTTATGTTATGGCAGCTAAGGACATCGAGGAACAGACTAGATAATACAAAAAACTCAGAAACTGGAAGCTCTTTTTTATGGATAGCAAGATACAAGCTGAAATGTTTTCAATCCCTTTAATTTTATATACAGGTCAAGCAAACTTTAATCAACCAGAGGAGAACTTATGGAAATAATTAATGAAGAGTGGAAGGAATTTATCTAGGATGGGAAGAGGCAAGGTGGGATAGGTTAATACTTCCAAAACTGCAAGGTAATTTGGGGTTTCCTGATTTGAAGGGATATTTTACAGCTACACAATTAAGGCTCATAAACATAACACAAGGAGAAAGTTATAATTCAAAGTAGAAAAGGGATGTTGATGAAGTAGGGTAAAAATTAACAAGATAGTGGGGTTTTAGATGCAGATCCTTAAGAATAACAGCCATACAGAATATTATTATATTAATAAAGTAGCAGAAGGTATGCTAAGAACTAAGCCAACATGAGAATGCAGAAAGGAGATTTTGCTGATAGAGATGACTGCATTTAGGGGTAATAGAGAATAGGCAAAATGGGACTGGAATTTACTGGAGGAAGCTGGCAAAGGAGCCAAGGTATTGAGAACAAATATTTATTTATCTACCTAGCTTTGTTTACCGGGAAAGTCCAACTGGGTCATGCCCATTTTCAGTGGAGGCATGGGGAGAAAAGCTCCATTTGTTTACACTGCATTATATTTCTTTCAAGTTACACACACAGCAGTTACATTTCTATTTGCATTTATACACATACAATAGTTACATTTATACATTCTAAGATTTTACAGTGGCAGATGTTACTAGAGAGAAAACCCATGTGCAACTTAGTGGGTTGTACAGGCAGCAGTTATATAAAAAAATTGTTTTGTCAATTCAGTGAGAGTTTCAGAGTATTCTGTTTAAGGAGAGTATCTGGAGAGTATCACATGGTGAACACAAAGTCTTAACCTGGTGATGAGCATGTGCAGGACCAGGACTGGATAAGATGCTGTTTAAGTAGTGATTTAAAACTATTTTGAGCCTGTCAGAGAGTTTTATTTGAGTAAGGATACTACTCCAGAGTTTAGCAACATATTGGGAATAGAGCGAATCTCCTGCAACATCATTTGAATTATTTGGGAGAAGTAAGAATTTGTTACTAGAACAGAGGTCCCTTGCTGAACAGTAGGCAGTAATATGTTTTTTAGTGCAGGGCATTGTTTTGGATGAATGAGTTTGTGTGCTGTAGTTAGTCGTGAATATTAGGCAGTTGTGTTCATAGGTGTGTACTAAGCTAACGGCCCTGAAGCCTTTACAAGCCTAGCCCATAGAAGTGCCCTGGCATCATGCCATCCGATGTTAGCTCCCAGGTGCTTCTATCAAGTACAGCCACTGGAGTGATCCCCGGGGTGAGCTTTCTATTTCCCATCCACTCATCAAGATTTCTCTTGAAGAGGGCCAGTGAGGTGCTCTGGAGCTTGTGGTGCAGAGGGATTGGGATTTCTTTAGATGTAGCATTTTTAACAGAGCTGGGTCAGTCATGGCTTTGTAAGTCAAGCAGAGATTGCCTCTTAGTAGACGACATGAGACAGAAAATAGCCAGAGTATTTTTTGAGTCTGTCCATGTATGACATGTGTTTAAAGCTTAGGATCCTCTTTGTGAAGTCTTTTTGTGGCCTTTCCAGTGTTGCATGTGTTTAGTGCGGTACATGCCAAATGGGGCATTATACTCAATGACTGGCCTAATGAGGGGAACAGTAGAGAGAGATGATGACCTCTTTCTTCCTGGATGCAAAACCCTTGGTAATGAGATGTGCCACAGAGAAGGACTTTCTGACCACAGTGGCAATGTGGTGGTCGAAGGAGAGGTTGCTGTCAACCTCTGTCCCCAGATCTCTCATAACAGCTTCAGTGTTCGGTGGGCTCCCATCAATGTGGCAATTAGTGGGAACTGAGTTTTCCGAAAGGGGATGACTATGCATTTTTTTGGCATCAAGGTTAAGGCCATGGTTTTGACATCAGTCATTGGTCTCAGTGAGGCCTTTCTGTAGGATTTCTACATCACTTGGGGAGTTAATAATGGCTCCCAGCTTGCAGTGATCTGCGAACTTGGTCAGCCAGAGTCCCTCTGTGTTGGCCTGCAGGTCTGAGAAGTAGTTGCCAAACAGCAGAGGACCCAGGACCGATCCCTGTGGGACCCCACTCGTGACTGGTTGGCAGTCTGACTTGGAGTCCGCTACTTTCACACTGTGGGTTCTATCTGTGAGCCAATTTGCAACTCACCTAGTCATATAGAGGTTGATGCCTACTTTGGTAAGTTTATCAATAATTCCTTAGTAGGGAAATGTATCAAATGCCTTGGCCAGATCGAGGTAGGCTGTACGAACTGCCTTGCCTTCATCCACAGCTCTGGTGACTGACTCAAAGAAGTCAACCAGGTTGAGCAAGCATGATCTACCTTTCACAAAATCAAATTCTGTGGGATCTACAATTTGGAGATTCCCTATATCCTTGTTAATTAGGTCCATGATGATGTTACTCCATAGCCTTACATATCAGACTCATCAGGCTAATGGGGCGATAATTCCCAGGGTCTGTAGTCACTCCCCCTTTATGGAGAGGGATGACTGCAGCAATGTGCCATTTGGTAGGGACAAAGCCTGAGGTGAGGCTGTGATTAAACAGGGCACACAGATGTGGTGCCAGTTCACTTTGTAGTTCATGTAGAACACATCCAGGGATATTGTTGTGTCCCATGGGAGCTGTATTCTTGGCCATGGACAATGCAGCTTTAACCTGAGCTGCAGTAATGCTGGTGGGTGGCATTTCTCTGGTACTGTGATTGGTCCTTTAGGGGGTGAGAGAGGGGTAAAGTTCGCACTGAATCTGTTGGCCAGTATGTTAGCAATATCTGTTGGCTCAGTAGAGGAGGTAGCATTGTACAGTAACTCAGAGCAAACCTGGGTATTGCCGTAGAGATTTTTGATATAACTAATAGAAGGCTTTGTGGTTGTTTTTAGTGTATGCCGCAATTCTGCCTTCATAGCTGGCTTTAGATGTTTTGATGAGGGATCTCAACTTTTTGCTGAGGCTAATTAGGGAGTTCTTCCAGTCTTGGGGTTTCACCTTTTTTCTGCAGCAGTTTCTTCCTTCTGTTGTAGAGTTTATTAATGGCAGGGGACCACCATATTGGCTTCCTTTTTTTGCAGAAGAGCATCTTGGTTCTGTTGGGTATGTCTAGTTCCATGCATTTATGTACGTGTTCGTACAGTGCCTTGGTGTATGATTCGGCAGTCATGCATCTATTTTCCAATGACATGGGTGCCGTGAAGTTAGCCACCTCTGCTTTTAGGAGGCCAAAGTCAGCCTTGGAGAAGTTTTTCATGGTGGTTACCTTTGCAGGGTGTGGGTGAGATGTGGATTTCCATGGTGATTAGTTTGTGGTCGGATCTAACCAGGGAGGAACTGACTATTGGTGTAGAGCAATGGTTGCCCATGTTAGTAATAACCAGGTCAAGGATGTTGCTTCCTCTAGTGGGGGTAAGAATGAGCTGGTCCAGGGCATTGGAATTGATGAATTCCAGGAAGCATTGGGCCAGTGTACTGGTGCAGGAGTAGTTTTCCCAGTTGATGGAGGGGTAGTTCAAGTCACCTAGTATGAGAGTGTTGGGTTGGACCCTAATAGTTTCCAGGGTGCTTAGGAACGTAGAGTGAGAATCTTGGGACATGGCTGGAGACCTATAGCAGGCTATTGCCTGAATGTTAGTTGTACCTGAAGTATCTCAGATGCGTTATGTTGGGCTACTAGTCTGGAGGTGTGTGCACATCCTTTATGTATATGGAGACACCACCGCCTTTGGAGCTTCGGTCCATTTTCTGGGGCCAAAAGGTGTGGAATTAGATATAGCTTGGTAACGCAGGGCTGCTTTCTGCTGCTTTAAACCAGGTCTCCGTTACAGAACAAATGTCTGTTCTCCACTTTGAGGATTGCTTTGAGCAAGTACATCATGAGATTTAGACTTCTAGCGTTGAGCAGTATCGCCCTCAGAGTGCATTTATTTATAGCTGTTACAGTGGTAATTTGTTCTTTGGAACATTGCCTAAAAAAGGCACTAATGGGGTGGCAAGAGCCTTAGCCAGTATCCGGAAATCCAGGGATGACAGATGCAGGCCATCTGTGGCAAAGCATCAAGGTCTGTCAATCATGTCATCCCAAGCAGACAGATACTGGATCCCCTTAGAATGACACCAGAAACTCAGCCAATTGTTGAAGTCAATCATTTTCTGCTTGTACTGCGGTATCTTTCTGGGCGACGCTAGGAAGCTGCTCAGGGCTAGGGTCATACCTGCCTGGGCCACATAGGTTCATAGATTAGTACTAGGCTCACTGCCCTTGCGAGCCATTTTAAGCCTAGCCAATTATCCCTTGTGAGACTCAAACCCTGCACCTTGTGTTTGTAAGGCAAACACCTTAACCATTAGGCCACCCTCCCAACCCCTTCTGATTCAAGACCCCATCTTTATACTCTTATGTCTTGTTATCTGACACAAATCAGAGGCTTAAATTAACGAATCATACTCAATCTTGTCATATCATGGTTTCACTGGTTTTGGGTTCCTCCCAAACTAACTAGAATTTTATAAACTGTATTCAACAAAATCTGCTGATTCATTAATCTACCTAGTCAGACAGAGACAGAGAATCACTGTCTGCCACGAAAAAATTCCAGCTGGCCTACTAGTACTAAAAATTCTAACCTTTTACTGAGTAGTCTTCCTTCCAAACTCAATTCTGCCTCTTAAATACACTTCTAGATCTTACAAACTTAGAATCTAATTTCTTGGTATGATGCAGCATGCACCTTAAGAAAATTATTTTTGTATTAATCCAAGGGAATGTTTTTTCTTAGAAATGGCTCATGACTATGAAATACCCTCCTGGCTTACTTAAACTGGCAAAATTATCTCAATTTAAAGAGAGCTGTATGCATATTTGTCAAGTGAGACACTCTGCAATGACTGATTTATATTTTGCACTTTGCTTGCCTCATCCACATTTCTGAAAATTATACCTTACTAAAACTAACCAATTCTAACCTTAAGTACGACACAACTATTACTGCGACTCACCATATCCTACCTCCTAAAATGGCCATTTCATCTGTACATATTTTATATTGCACAACTTGACAGATGCTTCTTTATCTGACAACTATTTTTTTTTTTTGTTTTTCAGCCTGTATCACAGATGAAGAGTCTCTTTTGGTCAGTTAATTCACAGAATCATCAAACAATAAAGAGAAAAAATAAGTGTTGTTTCTCAGATGGCTCTTACTTATGCCTGCTTGTTTGATATTCCACCACAGAGGAAAAGAGGCAAAACCCACTACTAAGGTAGGCTAACGATCACCGGTGCCTTTATAAGCCTTGCCATGCAACCCAACCAAATTGTGTCAAAATCCTCCATGTCTCTTTTCATGTAGTCCAGGGAGGTGAGTCTCAGGTCATTCACATCCACATGGACAGTGACAGAGTCGTACTTGATGTGGAGTGACCTGAGTGTGTGTGTTGGATTCTGGCATCTCATAGACAGCTGACTGTTACCTTCTCCTTATTCAATTTAGTGAGTGGGACATCAGTGTGCCTCACTATTGAGTCACCTATAATTAGCGTACTAGGCAAGCTGTTTTGCCTTAGGGGCTTAGGTTGAGGGGCACACTGTGTAAGTGAGCTGTGTTGTCTTGTGGTTTGTGCTGTGTTGTGGTGGTCCAGTGTGTTTCTGCCTTGGAGGTCTCTTCTGTTTGGGTAGATTTCTATTGAGAGCCACCGCTGAGGTGGGTTTGTGGTTTTATGTGAGAGCTGTGATGGTGGGTATTCTGGAGGGCTGTGTGGTGCAGGTGTTGACCTTCTCCTCTTGACCAGCTATTCCGATCTTGGCTTGAGAGTGCATGGCTTTCAATTTGGATATACAAGTGCAACTCTCACAAGTCTGAGTGCTGGGAGGTAAGAGGAGAGGGCTGTCTGTGTACCTGAGGTAGTTGGTACACTGCCTCAGAATGCCCAAGTTCATCAGGTCAATAGCAGAAAGCACAGGGAACTGACTTTAGACATGCCAGGAGGGATGGTCATTATTACTAAGTACTGGAGTTTTTTCCTTATATATTCCTTTTACAGGAAAAATGTCACTCATGTTGTCTGAGTCTGTACAGAGCACTGGCAAACACTTGAGGGGAAACTAATAGGCAGACAGTGAAAATTTAAGGATGCAGTATTTAGACAGATATTCTGTAGTTATAAAGAACTCAAGTAGTTTGTTTGTGTCTTTTGGCTTTTCACGGTTAGGGGTCGCCACAGCGGAACTCCGGTCCGCTAATGATTGGTAGTTGATTTTTACGTGCTGAGTTACCATCCCTGACGCACAACCTTCAACAAAGTCCACACAGATGACGCTCTAGCTGAGAATCGAACCGGACAGCGTCTTACTGTGAGGTGACAATGCTACCGTAGTAGTATTTAGTGAAAAATAAAGAATTACCTTGTCAAGAATGAGGAAAAGAGGGGAGTCGCATGAATGGCTTGCTGCCTGGCTACTACTAATGCTGGTCTCAGCACAGCTTCACTCTGTTGGGATACAATACTCCTTTGCTTCTTCTCTCACCAGAAGCAAAATGTTAGCACCAATCCCAAGAAGAGAAGCAGACCACGGCTTGTTTGGTGATCCACAGTCTTATCCCAGATGATGCAAGGGTCTGCAGGCTTGTAGCCTTTTTCTGGTAGATGCCTCGAGTAGCAACCAGACCAATCAGGTATGTTAAGCACAGACACTCGGTCTCCAACCAGAAAGAGTCAGGAATCAGTGCACTCTGCTCCTACTCTCACCAGGATCAGAATATAAGCACAGATTCCAAGCTGTCACCTATAAAGTAGTTATTAAGATTTCTGGTGATCAGCAGTCTCCAGGAAATAATGTAACTGCTCTCTTTCTCTCACCAGGAGAAAACAGAAGCACTAATTCCAAGATGACTACTGACAGGCAGAATGTGGGCTCTCCAATAACTGGTGGTCTTGCAATAGATGCTTAAAGGTAAGATGAAAAAAAAATGGTTTATCCTAAACACTGGAGTGTGCACTAGAGGAGTTAGATGGGGTGGGAGGTTGACATAATGGTTAAGGTGTTTACCTTAAAGACACAAGGTGCAGGGTTTGATTCTCACATGGGGTAATTGGCTAGGCGTCAAATGGCCCAAAATTGCAGTTAGCCTAACACTAACCTACGAAATTAGATAACTTAAGTTTTATCTGTCTATTCAATGGAATACAGTAGGATGGCCAATAAATTTAAATAGTTGAAGGGGAGTTATTTCACAAAATGATAATCTAGTGCTTACTCACACCAGCCAGTAAAAGCAGAGAATAAATGAGATATACGGTCACATTAACATAAGTGGCAGGCAACTAGAAAGACAGTGGTGTTTAAGAACACAACAGTAACCAGGTAAGAGTGTGGGAAAAATTTCTGTCTGACTTACAAGAGACAGAGTTGTGGTCTCTTTTCAAGTTTTTAAAAGCAGAATACAAGTAAAACACAATGTAAAGAAAAGAAAATATAGTATACAAAACAGAAAAAGGCAATAGAGTAATACAAAGTACAACAAATAAAAAACAAATTAACCTTTCCCTCACAGCAAACTGTAGCAGATTCTGGGTGAGGCTTTCCAGTAAAGCTCTAAAATGTTTTATTTTTCCCCTTGAATAGAAGGTTTAGTTCCTAGCTCCACCTCCTCAGTTCACAGATGATTAACCTTAACTGACCTGTTCTAACTTATGTGTGACTCCTTAATTGACCTGCTCTAATTTCCATCTGACCCACAAGAGACAGAGCTGTGGTCTCTTTTCAAGTTTTAATATGCAGTTAAAAGCAGAATACAAGTAAAACACAGTGTAAATAAAACAAATCACAGTATACAAAATAATAAAGGCAATAAAGTAATACAAAATACAGCAAATAAAAAGCAAACTAACCTTTCCCTCACAGCAAACTGTAGCAGAGTCTGGGTGAGCTTTTCCAGTAAAGCCAGTTTTATTGCTTAAAGCTATGACAATGGTGGGTCCCATGAGGGAGATTGGTGGCAAATTTAGCTATTTTATTGAAGCAAGAGGAGAGTTTCTTTGACTATTGTTTAACTATAACTTAAATATAATAACTAGAGAGAGAGAGAAAGGTAACAGAATAGGATGAGGCCAAGGAGACATTTGGATTGCAGGCTAGACAGTGTCTTTCCTCCCAGGGACTGATATCAAACTGCAGGCAAACAGAAAGGGAAAAGGGAATCTAAGTGAAAGGCCTGTTCTGGTAAAGATTTTAGTTGAATTTTGGACAGAAGCTACTGTTAAAGAATCATTTGTAGGGCATATAAAATACTGCATGATAAGTATATTAATCAGTCAGAGGGGCTTAGAAAAGACTGGGAAGAGAGAGATTGGACAAGCAATTTACAAGGGAAGAATGGGAGGACATACATAAGGCTCCCACGTATGCAACAAAGTGGGGGAGGTTTAAGGATTTAGCTTGGATGTGTTTGCATTAGTATTTTTATACCCAAACAGACTCCAAGGAATTTTTACTCATGTACATGGCAAATGGAGGTGTAACGGGGAATAAACAAGTAACTAGGAACATAGGGTCTGCCAGTGAAATGAGTTGGCAGACTTCAAAAATTCCCTACAGAGTACTCTGTCAGAAATACTGGATAAGCAAATGAGTGTAACTAAAGAAATTATTCTTTTGAGCTAACACACAGGATCTGAATTGCCTAGACATAGTAAAGCCTTCTTAAGTTTAATTCTGGTGGCTGCCAAAAAAGCAATTACTAGAAAAAGGAAGTCAAAGACTGAACCAACTGTATTTGAAGTAGTGGATATTGTAACAGGGATAAAATAACTAAGTGGGATCTTTTGAAAAGGGAAGGAGCAAACTACATAGAAATACATGGAATTTGTAGGAACAGTACACGCAGACTAACGTTCAGCAGGAGGAGTGAGGTTTAAGGGAAGGTAGGAATTCAGCAATGTATATAATGTTGGACTAATGGTAGTTAAAAATAGAACATATGTGATGTACAGTGTTTGCAACTGGAAACATTAATATGGTTTATATTCTTTTATATCATCATATGTTTGCCTATGTCTGTTTGTTTTGTTTATAATACATTAATGCAGAAGGAGAGAACCCTGCTTTGCAACTAACCTTTTGCATTTGCACTCCCTAAATAATCTGGTGCCCTTAAGATTGGATCTTTCAGGTATTGGACATGTTTGCACCGTGTGGTTTTGCCTGATGTTGACATGCAAATGGAGAAGTGCAGCATATGGTAGTCAGTGAGAGTGCCTGTGTGTATGGGTCTACTTTAAAATACTGAAATGCCATAATGTCGATTTGCGGAACATCAAGACGAAAACCACAAAACTTTACATTACCGAACATTCACATCACCATACTTTTCACAGAGAAAGGAGGCAGTCAGCCAACACGGTTGAACTTGCCCTTTTTTCCACTGTAATGCAATCTCGGATTTGGTAATTTAGTCGGGGGGGTGTGTCCCCCATTTGGGTGGGTTTAGTTTTGGTCTGTTCGGGTTTTCTTTGTGGTGATCAAGTGGTTTCTTTCACAGGGAAAGGATTTTGGCAGTCAGTGCTTTCAATTTAACTGCGTTTCAGAGAAGTGGAGTCAGCCAACTTGGATTTGCTGAAATGTAATTTCAGTGAGTCAACATAGACCCATCATTAACATATCGAAGGATGGAGGCTTTCTGACCCTAATATACAACACAAATGAAGGGGTCTAGGTGACTCCATAACTAGATGTACAGATGCTCTACTCACAAGTGGAAGCAAAGACAGGGTGATGGTTAGTTGATGTGCTGGTGTCAGGTTACATAACGTCACTAAAGTCCTCATGTTCCTTCATACCAGTTATACATATTACCTGATCATTGCACATGTGGGAGTGAATAACTTGAGACTTTCTTCCATGGGCCATATGAAGAGTGACACACGGAGCTACCTGAATATGTATCTGGAAAGGGAAGGAAACTAGTACTGAGTCATACCCTACTACTGCTTAGAATGATGGTGCAATACAAACAGAATAAACTTGACTTTAATCATGGACTTTACTACTGGTGTCATTCTAGGAGGATCCAATATATATTAACCTTCGGGATGAGATGGCTGACAACTTCAACTTTACTTGGGATTGTATGCATCTCTCTCCTCATGGCATTCATACATAGGCTAAGACTTCTTTTTTTTCCTCCATAATGCCTTTTTGGGCACGGTCAGTCTCCTTAAATTACTCACATAGTTAACCACAATCAATATCATACAAAAGAAGCACTACTTTGCTAGAAACCAAATCAAAATGTTGCACTCCTTTCAGGTTTCTTTAACATTTGGTTTCAGAAGAGTGAAAGCACCTCCGCAGTTCAGAGGTTTAATATCTACCCCCTCCCCTCTGACCCAACTTCGAATTGTAACAGAGTTCCTAAGAAACCATTTCACCTCCAAACTCATAATGCAGGACAACGTCGTAGAAAATACAGCTGTATAAAAACTTACCATAACAGCAGATGTCTGCCTGATTACTGCTGCAGTATTAATAAGAGACTAGAATATCCTGGTACATATAGCTGCATGTAAGACCAGTATACCAAAGCCTGGACACCTTCCTCCCTCTGTACGTCAAACCTGAAGGTGGGAGGTACATAAGGGAATGACCTCAGAACTTGATTTATCCTGACCAAAGAACTGAAGCAGAAGAATAGGTAACTATTTACGTAAGTACATGTCCTTCGAAGAGAAAAAAAGAAAAGATCCTCCTCATCCAGGAAAACAAAAATGAAATAAAACCAGGGGAGGGATGTAATACTGCAAAAGCGATCAGTCAGACATCTGCTGTTAAGGTAAGTTCTTATACAACTTTACTACACTCTTTGTTGGATCACCGTTGCTGATGGGAGATTCCCAAAGGCATCTACAAAGAAAGGGCAGAGGATGAGTTAGCGGAGTTTGGGGTCTAAAAGACTGTAGGACAGACCTGGCAAACCCTGCTCTAGTCCTAGAGAATAAATAAAGTCTGTAATGTATTGCAAAGGTGTGAACAGTAGACCAAGTAGCTGCTTCAGGGATAGATTTGGAACCCAAACTATTGAAGAAAGCCATAGGAGAAGCTGAAGCCCTACTGGAGCCTGTAGTTGTTTAGCATGAAAAGAATAGTACAGAAAGATGGTCTTAGAAATGCAGTTAGAAACAGTCTACTTAAAATAAGGGGCCTCAAGCTCTCATTCTGGAAAGGTACAAAAAAATAGCTCAGATTTACTAATAGTTTTGTTTTTATCTAAATAAAACCTGAATTGCCTATTTACATCCAAAGAATACAAGAGTCTCTCTCCGTTACTGTGAGGAAAAGGGAAAAAAAGTAGGCAAGTTGATGATCTGATTTAGAAAGTTCTCAATGACAACTTTAGTGATAAAGTTAAAGTTAATTCTAAGAGTAACTCTATCCTTAAGGAAAACAAGAAAAGGTGAAATGGCCATCAGTGCTTGCTTCTCAGAGACCCACATTTTAGCAAAACTCAAAGGTATTGGTCTTCCAAGTCCGGATTTGTAGAGATGAAGCTGCAGCACGGTCAGGAGGAGACAGCACAAGTTTTGTTTGGACTTGGTTCAGATCCAAATGAGGGGGATGTCTCTCCTTGGTAGTCTGATAAATAGGACCCCTTTCAAAAACTGATTAACCTCAAAATGAGTAGAAAGTGGTGGATCCACAGGCAGGAAGATAGACAGGCAGATATGGTTGGCAAATTTGCTTTGATAGAGGAGAATGCCAGTGCAACTTTGAGCAGCTCACACAAATAAGCAAGAGTATTAGGAATACCCAGTTGATAAGGGTCGTGATTTTTATGGCAATGGAAAAGAACTTTTTCATTCCACTCAAACATAATATTTCCTTGAAGCTGGTTGTCTAGCCTTCTACAAAATCTTAAGTATGTCCTCAATGAAGTGGTACGTAAAAGGAATTAAAATTTCATCACCAAAAAAGAAAGATTCAAGGTCTGTATGTTGCGGTGAATTACAGATCCTCTTATGTAGGCACAAGTCCATCTGGTGAGGTAACTTGTGAGGATTGCCCTGGCCAACAGAAAGAGATGGGGGGACCAGTGCTTTCTGGGTCAAAATGGAGCCACCAAGATTTTTGTCTTGTCATTCTTGACTTTGAGAAGGATTTTGGGAATCACAGGAAGTTGAGGGTATGCATAAAGGAACTTTTCCTTCTAGGAAAAAGACATGGCTTCAGTTCTACAAACCTGAAGGCAAGAACAGTCTGAACCACCTGTTATGTGCAAAGGCAAAGTGATCCATCTGGGGAGTACCTCACTGATGGACAATGTCCACAAAGGCCTCTGTTTAGCAACCACTAGTGGGAGTCTGTTCTGGATCTGCTCACAAAATCTAACAGTGCTCTTTCTAAAGAGATATACGCAGCATGAAGGAAAATGTGTTGAATTGCGGTGGTCCGAGCAATGAAGGCTAATCTGCTGAGGTGGGCCTCCCTGTTTATGTAACACATTATTTTAGTGTGGTCTGTGTAAACCCTCCCTGTTTATATACCACATTACTGTAGTGTGGTCTGTGTAAACCCTCCCTGTTTATGTACCACTTTATTGTAGTGTGGTCTGTGTAAACCCTCCCTATTTATGTGCCACATTATTGTAGTCTGGTCTGTGTAAATCCTCCCTGTTTATGTACCACATTATTGTAGTGTGGTCTGTGTAAACCCTCCTTGTTTATGTACCACATTATTGTGTGTTGTCTGTGTAAACTCTCCCTGTTTATGTACCACATTATTGTCGTGTTGTCTGTGTAAACCTTCCCTGTTTATGTACCACATTATTGTACTGTTGTATGTGTAAACCCTCCCTGTTTATGTACCACATTATTGTAGTGCTGACTGTGTAAACCTTCCCTGTTTATGTACCACATTATTGTAGTGTGGTCTGTGTAAACCCTCCCTGTTTATGTACCACATTATTGTAGTGTTGTCTGTGTAAACCCTCCCTGTTTATGTACCACATTATTGTCGTGTTGTCTGTATAAACCCTCCCTGTTTATGTACCACATTATTGTACTGTGGTATGTGTAAAACCTCCCTGTTTATGTACCACATTATCGTCATGTTGTCTGTGTAAACCCCCCCTGTTTATGTACCACATTATTGTCGTGTTGTCTGTGTACACCCAAAGAGGACCTTGAGGTTGGACAGCCAGTATAACAGCCTTCATTTCCTTTATGTTTATGTCGTCCTTTCTCTCGAGTGACCGATCCTCCTGGACCCGGAGGCTCTTGGAGCAAACTCTCCATGCCAAATCTGCAGCATCTGTGAACAGTTCCTGGCAAAGAGAAGGAACCAGGAAAGGCACACCTAGTTTAAGTGAAATCTAATTGATCCACCAAAGAAATTCCTTCTTGATGAAGGGCAAACAAGAGGAATTAGGAAGGTTTAATGATGGCAGTGCTGAATCTAAACTGACTTCAGATACCAGTGTACTTTCTTCATGTGGAGTCTGGCAAAAGGTAGTATGGGAATTTTTTTTTTTTTTTTAACAAGAAACGTCTTTATTAAAACATCACTTAGAACACAAGCAATCATACATTTTATATAAATGAAAACATACCCACTGACACAATCCTAGTTGCAAGCATTTTACATCACAAAACATACTGACACACTCCCAGTTGCAAACATTATACATCACTTATAATCTACCTAATCATTGTCAGTTAGACATTAGATATTTCAATCCGGCCTTCTTTTAAACCTCATTCCCCCATGTGTAGTGTTCCCACATTTCCCCTTTTTTCCCTATGTAATTTACTCCTACCTTTTTTCTAAATATCTCAATTCCAGTTGTTTTATCTTGGTTACTATATTCACTACTTCTAGTATAGCTGGTTTAGATTCTGATTTTAATTTTCTAGTAATTGTGTTTTTGGTAGCCACCATAATTAGGACACAGAAAGGCCTTACCATGTCTAGGCAATTCAGATTCTGTATTGTAGCTCAAAAAATCATCTCCCTCGTCACACCAATCTGTCCACTCAGCATCTCTGACCGTGCATCCTGCAGGGAATCATTAAAGTCCACCACCTCATTGCACTTCCAGAAAATGTGCTCTCAATTATCTCTTTCTTCCCCAACACACTTCCAACATTTGCTGTCTACCCAAGTAAAAATGAGTCTACTTGGGGTATAAAAATATCTATGTAAACATTTTCAAGAAAAATCCTAAATCTTCTAGATTTTGCTGCATATTTGGGAGACAAACATACAATCGCTCCATTGTTTCCTTGTGACTTGCTTATCCAATCTCTTCCCAATCCTTTCTATCCTCCTCTGACTGATTCTTATAGTTATCATGCAATATTTTATATGCTCTACTAATTATTCCTTTTTTAATGACCGCTTCAGTTCTAGATTCTACTAAAAACTCTACAAGTACTGGTCTTTTGTTTAGGACCACCCAATTTCTTTCTCTTTGCCCATATTCTGATATCAATTCTTGATAGGGAAAGAAATCTCTAAACTGCAGTCCAAATAAATTCTTGGTGTCTTCTCATGCTATCATCTTTCCCTCTCTATTTGCTCACAAAACCTTGGTGCCTTTGACAGTTTTCTTCAATAAGTTGGGCTTTTGAGACGGCTGCACCATATCAATCTCTGACAGGGACAAGATAAAGGAACCAGACAGTCTGAAGTCTCATCAATAGAAATGACTGAGTGGTCCAGGTTCGACTGGACAGCAGAGTTCTCCAACTTTGTTTTTTTAGATGACTTCTGCACTGGAGGGATGTCAGTAGACGAGGACTCTTAGGGTCATTTTATCTTGGGTGAGTTCCTTAACCTTTTGATTTTCAAGGTACATTTTCAATGATGACAGACAGCTATATACTGTCTTAGGTAAAAACAACTAACAAAAAGAACAGTCCTTGTAGTTAAGCAAAAAGACACTTCAAAATGATGGTGTCTATGAGAAATCTGCCTCCCACAAATCACAATTTCCTTTCTTTGATGACATGTACAAAACTGCCAGTGCAAACACAAGAGTAGAGAAAGTGTCCCCAACAGACATACCTTTCTGCTCAACGGCTGAGGAAAAGATATAAATTGTAAGGCTCAGAAGCTAAAATTGAAGCGATGGTTCAGTACTCAACCTGGGACAAGAAAGTGCTGAGGTAATTCAAATCTGTTGGTCCCTTATGCACCTCCTAACTCTTTTGGGTTGAGGTCATACACTGGAAGCACTGCATGAAAGGAAGGCAACTAGGTTTCGGTATGTTGGTCAGACATAAAGCTATATTTGCCAGGATATTCCCATCTAATAGTAATACTGCAACAGTGATCCAAGGAAGGGCATCTCCTCCACATTCTTCTTACAATAAAAAAAATCCATAACCACACAGTAGCCAACTTCCATACTCCCTCTATGACACTGGCAGATCATGAGACATAGCTTAAATTGACATCCTCACCACAGAACCTAACACTATCCCCTTGGGGGACTTCAACTATCCCTCCATTAAGTTGGCAACTTACACCACCACAAACAAATATATACAGAAATTCCTGAATTCCATTAATGCCAATTCCTTGGACTAACTAGTCAAAATCACAGAAAATAACTTTAAAATATTAGACCTGGTTCTCACTGTTACTAAATCAATGGCTAAATCAGACCATCATCCAGTAGCGTTTATTCTTGGAGTGAGACCTAAGTCACCTTGAAACTATTCCATCTTCAGAAGCTATTTAAAGTCAAATCTGCTCTTAACTTATGACCTCATGAACTCCAAATATGCTCTTCACCTGTATGTATACCTCTCAACCTGGAAACATCAAACATCTGGACAAAGGCCCATGAAAAATAGGTACAAATCTGTATGCTGATTAACATAAAATTTACATACATAATTATGTAACCTCACCCACACCAATGGAATTGTGGGATACTGTCAATCGCAAACTGAAGAACAGACAACCAAAATATGGTCCCAGATCCTGTAGTAAATGGTAACTATTTTGTTTTTTGAAATGTGCAGCAATGAAGTTCACTGGGAAGGAAGAAGATGATGAACCTTAGGATTTTGTTTTTGGTGACTTGCAGCATGTGAGTTTTCTGGTAAAAGTAGAGCATTTAATGGCAGGCAATATTCTAATCTTAGCAAAAGAATATTATAGCTTGCTAGGACTTCCAAAGGTCATTCTCAATGGCCTACTGATTAGTGGCGTAGCTAGAGTTTGTGCCACCTGGGGGCTGTCTGAGTTTGCCCCCCCTCACAAAATCACAGTCGTATGGGGCCCCGATACACAGCCTTCACCGTGTAGCCATTCCAATGTCCCATTACTTGACTATTTCATCCCATTTACCATAAACACTGTAATGTGCATACTGCTTTACCTCTACAATGATTATCTGGATTTCATTTAAAACTTTTATTTTACATTTTAAAGCACAAACACAAATAGACATATGCTAAACAAAGCAATACAGTCTCACAATGAAAATAGACTTAGCATTAAAACTTCTCTACCCTTCAAACTCATTCATTGAAACAGCGTTGAAACCCACATTCAAAGAAAATTCAAAGGTCATCTAAATAATTCCACATTAAAGAGATCTGTAACTAATAAAGTGGTTGCTGCTAGCAAACAACTTTATATTTCATTGTTTCATCAACAAATAAAGTGCCTGTTGCCCTTGAAGAATAAATTCCCTATGTTACATTAAAAATTATAAGCTAGTAATATTGCAATAGGGAATGGATGGCAAGCTGATAACAGGTTCATAGTTACTAGGTATGGCCACCAAAGAGGACATTCTCATGGCTGCAGCATCCACCCCTTTAAAATACAACACAGTACAGTATCAGCAATCCATCTACATACTGTGGGAGTAGAACCCACTGCCTTCTGCATCAAAAACAGGTATACTACCTGTTGTGCTACTAACACAAACAGACTTGGCATAAGCAGCACTAAACTTTTCTCCCCCTGAAGAGCTATGCAGCAGAAAAATTCTGGAAAAAGCCAAAATTTATTTGGGGGGGGGGGGGACACAAAAGCACAAAACCAGGGACACAGTTTGCTTGCATAATCTTAGAACGTTGCTAGAATAAAATGTTTTGAGTTATCGTGCATTTCCCAAAAGACATGAAGACTGAAACTTAAATGGTTTTCATTATTTAGTGAATTCAGTTCTCACTGTTTTGCCAGAAAACCATAAATTTGAAGCAGAACAGACCAAAGTATGAGCCAGACATTCTGTGAAACTTTGGACAGTTGAGAAACTCCTTGAATCATGAGTGGTAGTATGGGTAGAGAATTTATGCTCTTGCTATTTGTACCCAAGGTACAGGGTTTGAGTAAACTTAAGTACCACCTAAACCTAACTGGGGCATTTCTCTCTCTCTCACACACACACACACACACACACACACACACACACACACACACACGATGAGCACCTTAATAACACAGTCTTTTTTTGCCTTACCTGGAAAAGCTGGGGAAGAAAGAAGTACTGTGTACACTGCCTAAATAAAACCTGCAGACTGGAAAAATTTAATTAAATAGTAATGGCATTGGCTTGGCAGCCGAATTCTGCTGTCTGCCTTGTGCTGACATCAACATGTGATGATGTCAGGAACATTCAAAAAAAAAAAAAAAACTGAAATTAAAGGGGCCACTCGTGAATTTGTGGCACCCCAATATTTACTGAGGAATTTGGTACGGTTGAGAGGTATGCCTGGATGACCCTGCTCCCTGTTTCATGTGCTACAATTTTCACAGATAAATTCTATGCAACCTCCAAGCTAGTATTAAAGCCTCAGTCTCCGTAAGATTAATACAGTGCTAAAGTAAGAACAAAATAATTTCATGGAATCCACAGTATTAACAAATAATGCAATAAGAAAAAGAAACTCCTAACCTATAAAACCAATCTTAACACCCCAACAGCTAGGGAAGAGCTCAAAATGATTAACAAAAACTTGAAATAGAATCTGATCCCCTAAGAGCAAGTACAAACAAAAGTGTGTACAAAATAACACCATGTACAATCCCCCTGAGAACACTGGTAACATATTAGCAGACAAACTCAAAATAACACCATGTACAATCCCCCTGAGAACACTGGCAACATATTAGCAGACAAACTCAAAATAACACCATGTACAATCCCCCTGAGAACACTGGCAACATATTAGCAGACAAATTCAAAATAACAGCATGTACAATACCCCTAAGAACACTGGCAACATATTAGCAGACAAATTCAAAATAACACCATGTACAATCCCCCCTGAGAACACTGGCAACATATTAGCAGACAATACCCCTGACAACATTGGCAACATATTAGCAGACAAATTCAAAATAACACCATGTACAATACCCCCGAGAACACTGACAACATATTAGCAGACAAATTCAAAATAACACCATGTACAATCCCCCTGAGAACACTGGCAACATATTAGCAGACAAATTCAGCTCAAACTTTACTATCATCTCCTCCAAATTGCATAGAGAATATTAGTATTGCCTATGTCACCCCACAATCACTTCTGAGCAAGTCCTAAGCACTCTGTCCAAGGCTAAAAACACTACCTCCATGTGCCCTGACAATGTGCGAGGGTGTCCTCTTGTAAGCACCAAGCATTGCATTATGTCCTCTTATGACTTCTATTCAATCTCAGCCTCTCCAGTGCTGGAGGTGTGGAGAATTGCTGTAGTCATTCCACTCCACAAAGGAGGATCCATGACTGACACAGGCAACTGAAGACTGTAACGTAATGGAGCATATCATTATGAACCTCACAAACAAGGACACAGACTGTCTTGCAAAACCTGGACCCAAACCAGTTTGTTTTTTTAATGGTAAATCCTGCCTCTTGAACCTGGTAGGCTTTTATGAGCAAGTCATTAGATTCATGTTAATTGGTTCTACATGACATATTTGGCCTTGGCCAAAGCTGTTGTTACCATTCCAAACTCTGGCATCACTGATAAGCTAATCCAATTAAATGTAAATCCATATGTTACCCACTGGACAGCAAAATAGCTTACTGACAGAACCTAGTCTGTCAGTGTTGCTGGCACACTCTCAATTAAAAGAGGGGCTACCAGATGTATCCCTCAGGGATGGGATCGTTGGCTAGGCTCCATATGGTCAACTGGATCAACCGCTTATTATGAACTTGCAGAGGTACTCCTAAAATCATCTGCTCCTGACCAACACAGAAAGTAAGCAATTACACAGAATTATCTTGATTATTTGGCAAAACCAGCTATTTCCTTTAGTCTAAAGTTGTGCAGCTTTGGAGATGAAATATATTATTAAAGTGACAGGTGGGGGGACAGGGCTGTCTACTCTGTAGAAATACAGAATATAGTTTGCTGATGCTAGAAAAAAAATCCTCAAAGCTTTTCCAATGCCATGTTTGGTGAACTGTGTATTGGCAAGATAAGCATCAGAAACTATCACAAATACAATTTTTATCTCATGTGAAGAAAAATGACTTAGCTCTTTGGATACAAGCCATTAAAATAAACAAAGTATAGGATTTCAATGCATCTTATTCCATGACTGCCACTCCTTACCCATTTGGGGAAAAGCTGACGCCATAGATCTCCTTCAGATGGCCTTCTAAGAACATGATGCAACGTCCAGTTCGAAGGTCCCATACCCGACCAAAAGCATCCAGCCCTCTGGGAAAGAAAGAAAAGTAAATATTTCATTATGTAAATGTAAAAACAAAGGGGAAAACCGCAGTCACCAAGAAACAAATATTTTACGCCAGACCAAGGAATGTCAACCAATCCAAAGTTGCATAAGCGCAGAAAGTCCATCGCTACACGTAACAAAACAGGCAATCTAGAATCCTTTTTAACACCACAATTTATTGTAAGTTTTTGTCACAATACTTCTTCAGAAATGAACACCGGAAGCCATAACCAATTCCCAATATATACCTCATTTATTAATTAACCTACACTTAATTAACAACTCCTAATAAAACTTTAAAGAGACAATCAAAACTTTAAAATGTACACTCTCTGAACAGATAAAATTCCTACCTAACATCACTTAAATTTCACACTAAATCAGAATAAAAAATATATACTTTCCTAAATTATTAACATGAACATAAATACATGCTCAAGGTTTAATAAATAAACAACACTTATAAACACAACACAATATTGTGAAAATTGTACCAAACATGTAAAACCTGATAGTAAATAGGTTAAAAAAGACAGGTAACTCACTTGTATATATAATAAAAACAACAGTAAAAAAAAAAATTAATTACCCATGCATAGTTACAATCTCGCAGCCCTCAATTTTAGGACTGATGCAAGGGACACATTCTCATTTAAATCAGGCACCCTATGTGTGTCTAAAATAACCTGCCACTGTAATTCATGATACTCTATTCTAGCCTCCCATTGACCTTCCCCTAACATCATGGGCGGTATCTCCTCTAGTACATGAAAAACAAATTTAGCTGTAGGACAATCTAATGTAGGCTTAAGAAAGAGCATTATTTAAATTTTGGGTACGGATATCCCTCATATTTTCATATATTCTTCTCTTCAACTTTGTTTCAGTTTTGCCTACATAGAATGCAGGACAAATTCCACACATTGATATGTAAACCAAACTGGAGGACTCAAATGAAGTGTAGCTAGTTGCAGCAATATATCTATTGCATGCTTCCACGGTCACCCTTTCACCTTGTCCAACAAATGGACACTGGGGACACCCTACCACATTTAAATGTTCCCTGCTTGTTATGATTACTCCTATTAATATTATTCCTTTCTACAAGGTTCTTAATAGTCAGTCCTTTTCTGAATGTGCAAATCAAAGATGTGTCACTAATGCCCTTCAAATCAAACAACTGGCAAAACCTGTCCCATTCCTTTTTCAAAATGTCCCTAATAAGGAAAGCATCCCCAGTACAGTCAGTAGTGAAAGCAGACTCAAAATCCTTATTTACTTCCTTTCCTAATTCTTTTACAACATCACATAACTGCCCAGGGTTGTCCATACTAGACAAATCTTCTATCCCTAATATAGGAAAAAATCTCCCTTGTCTGCCTTCTTTGACCAATTCTTCCACCAAACCACAGGGATACCCTCTGTCAAAAAACATTTCTTTTAATTTCTGTACCTCTAATTCAAAATCATTTTCTTCTGAGGTCATACAGCGAGCCTTAACTAGATGACCCTTCACTATACCTTTCTTCTGGCTAGTGGGGTGGGCACTGTCATAGTGGAGGAAAGAATTAGAGTATGTCTCTCTTCTAAAAACTCTTGACTTAAACCTTCCTTCAAATTTCTCAGTAGTGATGTCTAAGTAATTCAACTTGTGACTATCACATTGATAAGTAAACTTTAAAAATGAGTATTTGTAGAAATATAATCAAAAAAATTTGTTCTCAGAATTATCCCAAAGGATGACAATGTCATCCAGAAACATGCCTGTATATGGACCAACAATTCTTAAATGGAGATTCCAGTACAAACTTGCGTTCCCAGTACATAAGGACAAGGTTGGCATATACCAGGGCACATCTGGCCCACATTGCAACCCTACTTGCTTGATGGAAAAATTCCCCCTCAAAAAAAAAAAAAAAAAGAAAATTGTTACGAAGAACTAAATCCATCAGCTCAATACATGTTCAAAACTCACTGAAAGTCAGGCCACCCAGCTCATTGATAATCTCCTCAAACCAGGCCAAACCAACACTATGGTGTGGTATACATCCAAAAAAGTCTACCACATCAATGGTAACAAACAGTAACTGCTGATGGAAAAGATCAGGTTTAATACACCTTAATAGGTCCCAAAAGTCCCTTAATACTACCGGATCTCGTTGTGGAATATGCTTCAATTTCATATCAAGGTACATCAGCTAGAGGTGCAGTGATGGATCCTTCGGCGAACACAATGAGTCTGGGGGGGATCATTAGCGTCCTTGTGCAGTTTAGGTATTCCAAATATGGAGGGGACATGAGGTTTCTCATTAGTCAAAAATGCAAGGGTATCCAGATCAATCAACCCTTCACACATTAAATCTTTTAAGGGCAAATGAATACACTGATGGGCAACATTAATTTTATTTTTAGATGCCCTTGCGTACTTCCCTGGCTCACCAAGGATACCCAACATTTTACTGAACAGAATAAAAAAAAAATAAAAAAAAAAGAGAAAGTGAACACCACCAACTGCAGAAGCATAAAATCCAAAATTATTTAATACTCCAGCGCCTCGGCTAGCAAGCCTTTTAGAGTTATCACAGTAGCGCAAGCTACACTTAACAAATATCACTTCATTAATCAAGTAACTAAAACAATTAAACACAAACTAATAATTAACACAATGCAGAAAACCTTCCACTCAAGGTTTTTGTTTAAACCATAAGGCACCAAAGTGCCAAACTTTAAAAAACAGACTGCTTCTTTATATAAGAGTTTGTGTTTAAGTGCAACATCATCCTTAATCAAAACTTGTTCTAAAATACATGCTTTTAAACTGGTAGAAGACCCCAAGTGTACTGCATGAAAATGTGATGCCACAGGGCTATCCAACTTTTGATTCTTAATCTCTCCAACATGCTCTTGTACTCTGATTTTAAACATGCAAGCTTGCAAAATAAACTCATTTTTCACAATAGCTTGCATCACCTCAAAAAACAGCTCCATCAAAAATCAATAACAGGCCATGATGAAAATTAGACCCTCCAATAACATTGTAGGGAAATTTCCATAGCCTAAGACTCTTACGCACAATTCCCTTTTTTAAGCATTCATTTAAATCTATGTTATAAGGTTTAAGGAACGATATTTCATCATTAATTGTAATAACTTAATATTATCTGCATAACTTGCATTACTAGGCAAAACAGATTCCACAGAATTTACAGCTGCAAAATCAAATCTTTTTTTCGAGCCACACATTGATATCATAGTCGCTTGTATTATGGTTAATGTTATTACAGTCACCTTGTAAAGAAGCTTGTGCAGAAGTCCCTGCTGGGCAGTTCCTGTCATTAAGGCCATCCGTTTCAGTCAAAATCCTTGGGGTATCCAAAAGTTCAGAGCTCAAATGCCTTACTCCATAGCGTTTAGCAGTTTCATCAATACTGTTCCTTATAGCCTGCGTTCAACTGAAAGCTGCTCACAAAGCTTCTTGATTACCAGGAAGTGAATGCATCGTTTCACCATTAGACGCTGATTAGCAGAGGCGCGTTAAGAATTCCACCAGCTGACACAGCTGGCCAAAGAGATTTCTCAGTTCACTAGCTTCACTGCAAGAACTAGCCATAGCAACAGGAGCGGTCACCAATTCCCCAAATAAGTACTAAGTAAATATAAAAACAAAGGGGAAAACTTCAGTCACCAAGAAACAAATATTGCTTATATAACTTTGGAGTGGTTGGCATTCCTTGGTCTGTGGTGAAACAAATATTTCATTAACTCCACAACCTTTTACATGGTAACTAAGTACTTAAAGCAATGAATAGTGTTTTTGAAAACAATTAATTTACTTCTTCTAATCTTGTCTAAGGAACAATGCACGCACTTGAAGCACAGCACCCTACAGGGATTCTGAAGTAAGCATCTGATCTGGCATGTTTAAGTTATCTGTGGTTTCTACCTGATCAAAAAAATGTAACAAAATATGCAGTGAAATGGTTTATGTTTCTACATTTAACACATGGAAATTCGTACCCTCTACATACCCAACTTTAAAAACAAACAAAAAAAATGTAATTTACATACAATACCTTGAACATTGAGAATTTCTTTGTTTGAGAAAAACGTCATCATTAAGTGCAACTTTTGACTGAAATCTGTTCTAGCAATTGCTTGCTAATGATAGATATGGAAGCTTCTAATTCTGTTCAACTTGTGCTTTTGACCAAAGTTGAGGCAAAAAGACAGACAACAAAATTTTGAATAGCAGCTTGCGTGCTGGAGCATTCAAGTAAGGGAGTTTGGGAGTGAACAGCTTACAATGACTCACCCATCCTCCGGAAGGGAAATGGTGTCCCAGTTGCTCAAACTGCTCTCATGCAAGCAGGGGCTTGCATGACAATAGTGCAGGACTGAGAGGTGCACGCTTGGCACTGCAAGACACTGAATGTAGCCTTCATAGGCAAATGTGCGAAAGCAATTGTATACCAATTAAAGCAAAAAAAAAAAAAAAACAATCCCTATGCTGATGCGAGTGCCTGTATGATGTCTCAGATGGAAATGAGAGATGATGGTCAACAGGCAACAGTGGAGAAAACGCAATTAAAAAAACGTAGTGAAAAAGGTCCACTGACATTTACTTGCCAATTAATAAATGGTGATAAATACACATAATGGAAATTATGTACTTACCATTAAAATAGATCTGGAAGAGCGGGTCCATCTTTGTCAACAGCAAAATGTCAGCATAATTTAAAAAAGAGGTTAGAATTTGTAGGGAATAAAACTGAACACAACCCTTGGATTACCAAATGTGGGGCTTGTACATATTGCAAATACATTTATGAGGGGCACAATATTAAACTAAATCTATTTATTATGAATTCAACATTACTGGACACCATGACTATAATACTCAAGGTGTTTATTTGGCTTTCTGAGATTCTTGTCATGCTTTTTACATGTAAAATGTACCTTACCAGACACCTGTACCTTACCAGACACCTGCAGCAACTGGAAAGACCCCAAAAGTACCTCACCAAGAGGATCAAAGGGCTCAAACAGATGCCATATGCTGCCTGGTTAAAGAAACTCCAGCTCTACTCAGTGGCATACCGCCTGTTCAGAGGCGATCTGTGCCTGACGTATAAAGCCATGTCCAACCCAGAATTAATGGACATGCTGCACCTCAGAAAATCCAAATCCCATCGAGCTAAGCGCTCGAGAGACTTGAACCTCAGCACTGAAATAAATAGGACATGCTGGAGGGACAGATTCATAACCCAGAGGCTCCCTTCACTCTGGAATAAAATCCCAGTCCAGGTTAGGCAGAGTCCCTCATTGACTCTCTTCAAGAGGAATCTTGATGAGTGGATGGGAGATCGTAGGTTTACCCCAGATATCACTTCTGTGTCACTGTTAGACAGAGGCACAGTATACTAACCTCGAAAAAGGGCATAGCAAAATAAATTTAAAATGGGTGGCAAAAGCCAAACACATTCTGGCTAGGCTTATAAATGCCCTAGGGCAGATAGCCTAGTATGAACCTATGAACCTATAAAAAAACAGAGCATATTCTTAAGAAACTGATATATGAACATCGCTATGATATTAACACCAATAATGCATTATATAAACATAAAATGAAAAGTACTAATAACACTAAGTTTTATTTTTTGTCTTAGAAAAGGTGGAATCTAATCCCAGGGGAGGATCTTTGGAGCTAAGACCTGAGTATAGAGAGTTGTTATGACAACTAAGATTAGCTGAGAGTACATACCCTGGTTTAAATGATGCTGTTTCAATTAGCAGTGTTCTCAAACTTGGATCAGCTAAACTATGATTTTAAGTTTCATTATGACACTACTAATTGATTTGTTTCAAATGTATTTGTATAATTATTTTTAACTGCCTTTTACACTCTGTTTCAAGATCTAGATACCTTCATATATATATATATATATATATATATATATATATATATATATATATATATATATATATATATATATATATATATATATATATAGAGTGTAACGATGTGAGATATTGGCAGTTATGCCGGGAGAAGTAAGGCAGTGGATGTGTAACATGCCAGCATGGCTAGCTGGAATTTTGTAAAGAATTATACACCATTTTTATATCAAACTGATTTGTACAGATGCTTGCGTTGAAAAATGTATTTGTAAAGCTGTTTGTTAAAAATGTACCAACAGTGTGTCTTGCTGGACAGAAAAAAATATATACATGTATTATTTAGCTGTTGAAATGTATATATTGTAACAAAGGATGCTGGAAGAGAAGAGGTTAATCTCAGTCCAGCTAACTTTGAAAAATAGTAAGAAATTAGATTACTTAATTTTGGCCATAAAGACTGTTATCTTATAGTTCTGCTTGCAGTCAGAGACAAAATATCTGGAGAAAACAGAGATTAGGAATTCAGCTTCATTGTCTCTAGCAGGGAACTAATGGCTTCTCTGGAAGAGTGAAAGTATTTTACTGTTTTATAGTTTCCAGAAGCTATAACAGATCTTAGCAAGCTCTGTGTATGTGCATTATTGACACATATATGCTAAATCCAAGGGGATAGCATGGGAACCAGAAGTCAGATGTCATTCTATAATCCATCACTAAAATGATGGATAATACTAGCAAAGACTGAAGTCTCATATCAGTCTGTTCATGTAACCTGACAAAGGACCCCTCACCTACTTCATCTTGCCTTGCTCTAGTAAGTGAACCAGGGAATATTAATTCTTTAGATCAGTCAGGAGAATATAGTGAGATTAGTTAAGTACTGTTTTTCTGTATCTGTGTGAATTTGTCTGTGTTACTTTAATATTTCCCATGACTGAAACTCTGGTGTTTACTGTAAACAGATATTTAGTACTTTCATGTTCTTTATTACTTATTATTAAATGTATTTATATTTTTCATTGCGGCTGGTCCTTTAGAGAATATTTTAATCTTTGAGAATACTTGCATCTATTTGAAGTGCCTCTGTGGCCACTGCTGAAAGCCTTACTGCATTGGTCAAACACTGATTTGTATTAATATTAATTTCACTCAGTATAATTGGGTACCCTTGTAAGAGCCTTAGAGTAGCTGGCTTTGGAGTGCCTGGTGGCTATGTATCTACCTTATAGTCTGAGCAGAAGGGGGCAAATCTGTGCCAGCCTTTCCCAGGTAGGTGTGTGCGTGTGTGTCTGTGTAAATCAAATTTCAAAGTTTGTGCATGTGTCAGTTTCTGGCAGCAGGGACACAAAGCACTGATTTCATAGAGACAGTGGTGGATGACTTGGCTTGGACACAAAGTCGATGACTCAACTATACAACTGTGCCAGTGGAGAGTCCTATTGAAGATCGAGAGAGAGAAACCAGCCCCCAGACTGCGTGTTCCCTGTATGCTCTTAAAAGAAACTCTGCTTGATGTAGAGAGCTGCATCTGGAAATACTGGGTGGATCCATTTTTGTACCAAGTGAACATCCCTCTCCAGTATCAATAAAGAGGATTCAGGCTCCTTGATTACTGGCCCAGAGTGGGGACGTCACATACAGCTTTAAACACTGGGATTTGTAATTTTTTAATTGGTAATGATTTATTTAACTGGGGTACGATGGGCTTATATAAAAAAATGCATTTTGGGACAATGACTAGTTCTGATGAAGTCCATATGATTTTAGGACAAAAGCCGTTGACTTTTACTGTTGAATTATTTTGTGTTTTTTTAAACACATTTTTAGATGTGCTTGGTCTTTGCACAATTGCACTGTGATGGACGTGCTCCATCCTCACGGTTTCTTTGGTTATTTGTGTAAGAACTTACCATAACAGTAGATGTCCTACTGATCACTGCTGCAGTATTCATAACAGATGGATTTTCATTGCTGACATCTGGCTGAGGTATCAGAAAGTACAGTTGTGTACACTTACCATAAATATAGATGTTCAAGTATATTCACTGTCGCAATCATCACATTTGGGTTATCCCTGCCAGGGTAGCCCTCAGCCGGCCCGAATACCAGAGACTTAGTATTTCTGCATCAGTTACTGTCGCTTGAGGACTGACGCCAGGTCGTCAGTAGTATAAAATAAGGCAGCCGAAGCCATTACATCAGTTTTTCTTGCTCTAACCTGTCAGGAGCCCCCAAGTAGGAGGCCAGGCTCTGGTGGAAAAACCCCACCAGTGGAAAATAAATACCAATATGTCCCTTGTAAGGAAAGGAGAACAATAAGGCAGAATGGTAATAAAAAGAGAAAGGGAAGAAAGGAGGCTGGAGCAAGGGAAACCAGGACTGCAACAGTGAATACACTCGAACATCTACATTCATGGTAAGTGTACACAGCTGTACTATTTTTCTTTGTGTTTCACTGTTGCAGTCATCACATTTGGTTGATTCCCAAAGCTAAGGTAATGGGTGGAGGCAGTCAAGCAAGCTAGGGGCTGGCTAGGATGCCCTGTAAGACTGCAGAGGCAATCCTTGCCCTGGATTTGGAGAAGAGAGGTAGGTGGTAATGCTCGGCAAAAGTGTGAACAGATGTCTAGGTGGCAGCCTGCAGGACTCTTCTGAGGAAAGCTGCAGAGATTGAAACTGCTCTGGTGGAGTGTGTCCTGACCCCTTGGGGAGAGGCTTTCTATGCTGTTTGTAGCAGAAATGGATGCTGTGTGCTACCCATTTAGAAATGGTTTGTTTGGAGATGGCTTTGCCTTCTGCCCCTGCAGCAAAACTAACCAGTAATTGATCAGACTTTTTGAAGGATTTAGTCCTGTCTAGATAGAAGCTGAGCTGTCTGTGCACATCTAGAGAGTGAATAATCCTTTCCCCCTTGTTCTGAGGATTAGGAAAAAAGGTGGGCAAATGAATGGATTGGTTGAGAGCCACACTGGACACCACCTTGTTCATGAAGGATTGGTTAGTTCTGAGGGATACTCTGTCTGCATGGAAGATGATGATGAAGAATTCCACAGCCATGTGTGCTTTGCAGCTCAGAGACTCTTCTAGCTGAAGTGATGGCCAGAAGGAATGCTGTCTTCTAGGAGAGAAATTATAGCTCTGCAGAAGGAGCTGGTTCAAAAGGGGGGCAGGGTGAGCTTTTCCAATACAAAGTTAAGGTCCCAAGCTGGTGTTGGTGCCCTTCTGGGTGGTCTCAAGTTGCTAGCCCCTCTTAGGAACTGTTTGATCAAAGGGTGTGAGAAAAGGGGCTGCTCAGTGTGAAAATGAGCAGAAATAGAAGAGGCATGAATTTTTATAGTGGAGAAAGAGAGACCACTGTGTAGTAGGTCAGGATCCTAAGTAATCCAAGATGCGAGGGAGGGAGGGCTGTGCCATACTGGCTCCCTTAGCCTGGATCCAGGTGCAGAACCTTTTCCATTTATCAGCATAAGATTTTCTGGTGCTAGGGCGTCTGACATCACGGATAACATCCAGAACCTGTTTACTGAGGTTGGCAGATTGGTTCAGGGTTAGAGAATAAGCCAGCTGCCAAATTGAGTGCATGCAATTGGGGATGCATGAATTCCCCTTCCCTCTGGGTCACGAGGTTTGGAATCTGAGGAAGATGCCATGGGGGTAGTGGGGACAGGCTGCGCAGCAAGGGGTACCAATGTTGCCAGGGCCAGTCTCGAGCTATAAGAATGGTCCTTGGTTTTTCCTCCCTTATTTTGAGCAGTAACCTGGGGATGAAAGGCATAGAATGATAGACTGACCCAGGGGAAGGAAAGGGCAACCACTTTCCAAGCCACACAGTGATGCTCCCTGGTGCAGAACTGGCTGAACTGATGACTGGTGTGGGAACCAAAGAGGTCGACCTTTGGAGTTATTAGGGTGAAGGTACTTCTGTTGAGTTGCTACTCTTGTGGGTCCAGAAGATTTCTACTTAATTGGTCTGCCAAAGAGTTGAGAGAGCCTGGTAGGAATTGTGCTAACAGGTGTAGTTGCATGGCAGAGGCTGTGTGCCAAAAGGTCATGGCCAGCCTGCATAGAGGGTAGGAGTGAGTCCCTTCCTGCTTGTTGATGTACCACATCACAGTGGTGTTGTCTGTTTTGATCAGGAGAGCCCCAGGAGAGAGAAGGGTCTTGAAAGCTATCAAGGCATGCTGCACAGCCATCATCTCTTTTTGACTGATGTGCGCAGGGATTTGCTGTGGGCTCCATTGGCCCTCTATGCACCTGCTGTCCAGGTGCGCACCCCAAGCATAGTCTGATGAGTCTGTGGTGAGGGTCTGGCCGGGGG
This sequence comes from Protopterus annectens, assembly GCF_019279795.1. Taxonomy (NCBI): domain Eukaryota; kingdom Metazoa; phylum Chordata; order Ceratodontiformes; family Protopteridae; genus Protopterus; species Protopterus annectens. The sequence continues at coordinate 806,746,417 of NC_056750.1, read as the reverse complement.
GGGCAGTCCCTTGTTGAGGGACCATGCTGTTGCCCACCAAAGAAAATCTTTCCTGAGGCAAGGAATTATAGGTAGAACAGTTTCCAGATCTTAACAGTGCTGACACCAAAGGCTCTTTAGGTACCATTCAAGTTCCCTCATATGCAGTCTGGCATATGGAATGAGTAGTATGTAAGATGCCATGAACCCCAGAGCTTGCGGGATCTTCCTTGCAGATAACTGGGACCTGGTGGCTAGTTGAGAGAAGTAGGTTGTCAGGAAAATTTGTTTCTCTGGTGTAAGGTATGCCATCTGGGATGGTGTGTCCAGACTTGCTCCTAGGAAGATTATCCTCTGGGTAGGCACCTGCATAGATTTCTTTTCGTTGATTGTGTACCCTAGAGAGGTTAGGAGGGTCTTTACAAAGGCCAGGTGCTTGAGCAGCTTTTCCTGGCTATCTGCCTGAATAAGGCAGTCATCTAAGTATGAGTAAATCTGAATATTTCTTTGTCTGCAAAAGACAACGGCCAGAACCAGACATTTTGTGAAAACTCTGGGAGCAGTAGATAAGCCAAAGGGAAGCACAGAGAACTGAAAGTGTTGAGATCCTGCCCTGAAGTGGAGATATTTCCTGCATGATTCCCTGATAGGAACGTGACGCTAGGTCTCTTTTAGATGTAGGGTGGCTAGCCAAGCGTCCTTGGAGAGCACGGGTAGCAGCTGCTAGAGGGTGAGCATTTGAATTTTGGGATCACCAGGAAGGTGTTTAGAATGGATAGATCAAGGATGGGGTGCCAGGTGCCCTCTTTTCTGGGTACCAGAAATAGTCCGGAGTAGAAACCTTGGCCAATCTGTTCTGCAGGAACATGCTCTACTGCCCTCATAGAGAGCAGGGAAAGGATTTGCTTTTGAGCCTCTGCCCACTGGTTTGGTGGTAGATCTGGGAACCCTTCTGGGGTTGGAAGGGTATGGAAGGAAAATTTGTTTCCCTGAGACACAATGTTCAGAACCCAGTGGTCCTTGGTAATGGTGGCCCAGGTGCTTGAGTGAAAGGAGTTTTTTCCTCCTGGGGTAAGTGAAGGTGGGCAAAGGGAGGGGGTAGAGGAGGTGAGTCATTGTGAGTTCTTACCATAAAGGGGGTGGTTTAGAACTCCCTGGTTTTGAAGTGGCGGTGGTCCACTGCTTAGATCTCTGCATTCCCTGTGGCTGCTGTCTGGGGGAGGTCTGTTTCCACGGGGCCTAGGCTGGGCTGATCTACTGGGAGCAGGAAAGGACCAGTGTTTGGAGGGACAATGCCTGCTGAATCTAGGGGGCTTGATCTGCAAGAAATCCTTAACTGTTTGCATAGATTTTGCATTTTCTTCCATCTTTTTTAAGACCTCTTCTGCCTTTGTGTCAAATAAGTTATCTTTGTGCAAGGGGGGAATCCAACAATTTAGATTTGACATGGTCTGGCAGGGGCTGTTCCTTAAGCCATGCATGCCTTCTAGACAGATCCAGTGACTGCTGCCCTGCAAGAAGCTTCTACAGCATCAAAACCACAGTGAAAGGTGTGTTTAGTTACTTGACTTGCAGAATGCATTAACTCTTATAAATCTTAAGATTCTGCCCAAGCAGGAAAGGAAGACATTTTTTGTTTAAGGAGTTCCAAGGTATGTTTCTGAAATTTCAGCATATGGAACTGACAATTTAATGCCGTGACAGCGCAAGTAGCTGGGGTGTATACTTTTTTACCTCATCTGTCCAATGCTCAGAAATCCCTGTCTGAGGGGGTGGGATTCTTAGCAGAGGTTGCTTTAATCCCTTTTGGCCCTTGAGAAATGACCTCAGGGTCAGCTGTAGGATTTTTAAAGATTTTTGTGAGAGTCAGGGACTCTGTAGTACCTGTCTGTTTTTCTGAGGAGCTGGAGGAAGGGCGTCAGGAGTCAAGCTGGATTAGAGGAAAACATCCTCCACAACATCTAGGACTGGGGGATGGGCCAAGGGTCTGTGTTGTGGAAGATCTAGGAATTCCCTGAGTCTCTTTTTAGACTGAGGGTAGTCCTGACTCTCCCATTGGAAATGCTCCCTTAAAGTATGCAGGGTTTTCCCAAAGGAAAAATCCTCTGGGTGAGAGGCTGAAGGAATGGAATCCTCTGCATCAGAATCCTCATAAGTGGAGAGGGGTTGCATGTCTTCATATTCAGATTCATCTAACTCTTGTTCAGACAAAACTACAGGGGACAGATCTCTTTTCCTTTTGGAGGGGGTAGCTTGGCTTCCCCTGATCAGCATGATAAGGTCTTCTGCCATTTTAAGCATTTGAGACTGAGGCAAAGTAGCAGGTGCCTGAGAGTGGGTCATCAGTTTCTTGGGTGTGGAAGAAGATGTCGGTTTGTGTCAAGATACGGTAGTGCAAAGGACTTCCTCAGAAGCCAGTGCCTGCTCAGTGACTCCGGACCCATCCAAGGTAGAGATGAGCGCAGGATCCTTTTGCGGCATACCGGACTCTGAAAGGGTCACATTAGAGGCCTGCAAATCAACAGAAGCGGGCATCAGGGGCTGCGAAAGTGCCTCACTGAGTACCAGAGAACTGACGACTAGCTTAACGGAAGCATCATTGGTAGGTTTGGACCTGTGCAGTCTGTCTCTATCTTTATATTTTTTTAGAAGATCTGCTGTCAGATGGCTTACTGAAGCCATATCGGAATTCGAAGACTGTAAGCGAAAATATGTGGCTACAATAAGGGCCCGACGATGGTTAGTTCTGGCGTTGAACAAAGCACAGAAGCGACAACGGGGGACGTCATGGTCTGGCCTAAACAAGTGACGCAGTAAGAGTGGAAGTCTCGGTGTGGTATTTGCTTTCCACAGGTGAGACAATTAACTTTTTTTGACATCAGTGCAAGAAAAAAGGATCCCCAATGGGGTACTTAGCTTTAGAAGACTTCAACTTCAATTCGGTAGACGAAAACTCGGGTAGCGGCTGACTGGCACTCATGCAAACTGCTTCTGCTTTGGGCTCCATGACGAGAAAAACTGATGTAATGCTGTCGGCTGCCTTACTTTATACCACTGACGACCTGACGTCAGTCCTCAAGTGACAGCAACTGGTGCAGAAATACTAAGTCTCTGGTATTCGGGCCGGCCAAGGGCTACCCTGGCAGGGATAACCCCAAATGCGATGACTGCAACAGTGAAACACGAAGAACATCTTTACCTTCCTGACTGCGTACATCCAATGTGTGCCCTCCGCTCTTGTGTATCAAGGTATAGATGGATGTAAGCACAAGATCTCTAAGCCATAGGCCTGAAGACAAGAGAGAGGGAAACTGGTCAGCTAGGAGGGGTGTAGCTTGAACCAGTAGGAAACCCCCTCAAGAAAGGATATAGGGGTGTGTTTGTGATACAAAGGCAAGAGAGTAGAGCAGAAAGAGAGATGGAAGGAATACTGGAAAAGTGATCAGCAGGAATTCTACTGTTATGTTAAGCTTTTGCACAGCTGTACTATGTCATAAATGAAATCAATGTTGCAGTTTTCATAACAAATGGGTGATTTCCAGAGCTGAAGGGTGAAATAAAGTGGGGTGGATGGCTAGAGGGAAGAGGAATTGTCCAGAGACTGATCTGGCAAAGGCAGTTCTAGATCTGGAGAAGGCATACATTTTGTAGTTTTTGGAGAAGTTGTGTACAGAGGACCAGCTTGCTACTTCCAAGATAGATCTACCACCAGAAGAGGCAACTGTCAGAGCTGAATTATGGCAGGAAGGTAAGGATTTACCATTTTATAAATAGCACGATGAGATAGCCTTTGAAATTCAGGATGCAATGATTTGCTTTGAGACTAGTTGACCCAGCTTTGCATCAATGAAAGAAACAAATAGTTGGTCAGCTTTACTAATCTTCTTTGTTTTGTCCAAACAGAACCTCAGCTGCCTGTGAATGTCTAGGGAGTGTATGATTCTCTCCCCACTATTTTGAGGGCTGGAAAAGAAAGCAGGTAGGTGAACGGCTTGATTAATGGATAATTCATTCACTACCTCAGGCATGAAAGTAAGACTGGTCCTAGGTGTTACCCTGTCGTTGTGGAAAAGAAGAAAAAGAGGAGGAGCCATGAGTGCCTGGAGTTCAGACATCTTGTGTGCTGTGGCTAGAACCAGTAGAAGGACAGTTTTCCATGAAAAGCCTTTTAAGATGGCAGAAGTGTCTGGCTCAAAATGGAGTAGAGTGATGTTTTTCAGAATAAAATTAAGATTCCATGGTGGAGTACTTGGTTAACTTGGAGGTCTAAGGTGCAGCACTCTTTTCAGGAAGAGCTTGACCTCTGCCAGGACAGGAGAAGAGTATCCAGAGACAAACATTCATTGATAGTTGACAAATGAGCTTTAATAGATGGGTAAGCCAACTCTGAATGCACAAGCTTGTAGAGATATTGACGTACAGTGGGAGCCTCAGATAAGAGTGGTTCCAGTCTGTGCTTGTGATACCAGAGAATCTTTTCCACTTAGCTGTGTATGATTTCCTGGTGTTAGGCTTCCTGGCCTCCTGTAAAACCTGCAACACACCTGCTGAAAATTAGTGTTCTTTTAGGGATCAGAATCCAATCATCCACAGAATGGGATCAACAGAGGCTAGGTTGTGATGTAGAAGTGAAACTTTGTTGGGCGTCTAGGTTGGGCTGCATCTGAATCTTCCATTGGTTACAGTAGGACAGGTGGAACAGGATGGGAAACCAATGCTGCCTTGGCCAGAAAGAGGCCAGGAGCAGCTGCTCTGGGTTGTCACTTTGCATTTTTAGCAGGTCCCTTTGAATACATGACAGTAGAGGGTAGGTGTATAGGAACCTCCTTGTCCACTGGAAGATGATGTCAGTCCTCCAGACCAGAGAAAATGGGGTCCTGGTGCAGAAATGAGGGAGCTGGGGGTGTGCTGGAAAAGCAAAGAGGTCTAACTGTGGAGTGCCCCAATAACATATGATTACTTTGAAGACCTATCTGTTCAGGGTCCATTTGTGTCGGTCTACGAGGTCCCTGCTTAAAGAGTGCGCCAACACATTCTCTACTGAGGGAATGTAAGCTGCTGAGAGAGTCATGTTCAATTCATAGGTTCATAGGTTCATACTAGGCTATCTGCCCTAGGGCATTTATAAGCCTAGCCAGAGTATGTTTGGCTTTCGCCACAAATTTTAAATGAATTTTGCTATGCCCTTTTTCGAGGTTAGTATACTGTGCCTCTGTCTAACAGTGACACAGAAGTGATACCAGGGTAAACCTCGATCTCCCATCCACTCATCAAGATTCCTCTTGAAGAGAGTCAATGAGGGACTCTGCCTAACCTGGACTGGGATTTTATTCCATAGTGAAGGGAGCCTCTGGGTTATGAATCTGTCCCTCCAGCATGTCCTATTTATTTCAGTGCTGAGGTTCAAGTCTCTCGAGCGTGTAGCTCGATGGGATTTGGATTTTTTGAGGTGCAGCATGTCCCTTCATTCCGGGTTGGACATGGCCTTATACGTCAGGCACAGGTCACCTCTGAGCAGGCGCTACGCCACTGAGTAGAGCTGGAGTTTCTTTAACCGGCAGCATATGGCATCTGTTTGAGCCCTTTGATCCTCTTGGTGAGGTACTTTTGGGGTCTTTCCAGTTGCTGCAGGTGTTTGGTAAGGTACATCCCAAAAGGGGCATTGTACTCGATTATGGGCCTGATGAGGGATGAGTAAAGAGGCACGATGACCTCTCCTAATCTAGATGTGAATCCCTTCATGATTAGGTGGGCTATATAAAATGTTTTTCTAACCACTTTGGCCACGTGGTTGTCAAATGAGAGATTGCTATCAACTTGGGTCCCAGGTCCCTAATGACTTCTTCTGTACTTAATGGATTACCACCTATGTGGTAATTTGTGGGCACTTTGTTTTTGCCAAAGGGATGACTATACACTTTTGGCATTTAGCTTGAGACCATGGCTCTGGCACCAGTTGTCTGTTTCTATGAGGCCCTTTTGGAGGATGCTTGTGTCGGCTGGAGAGTCGATTATGGCGCGAGTTTGCAGTCATCTGCCAACTTGGTCCGCCACAGTCCTTCCGTGTTCGCCTGTCCCTCCGAAAATATATACCAAACAAGAGAGGTCCCAGGACTGAGCCTTGTGGGACGCCACTTGTAACTGGTTTGGAGTCTGACATGGCTCCAGCAATTCTAACCATGTGGGTTCTGTCCTTGAGCCAGTTTGCAACCCATCTAGTGACATAGGGGTTTATATTTAAGCTGGTGAGCTTATCTATAATGCCTGAGTGGGGTATTGTATCGAAGGCTTTTGCGAGGTCCAGATAGGCTGTGTGGACCACCTTCCCTTCGTCAATGGCCTTGGTGACCGTTTCAAAAAAGTCAACCAGGTTTAAGAGGCAGGATCTGCCCTTAACAAAGCCAAACTGGGTAGGATCCAGTGTCTTTAGGTCCCCAATATCTTTATTTATGAGGTCCATGATGATCCTTTCCATAGCTTTGCAGACCAAGCTAGTCAGGCTTATGGGGCGATAGTTTCCAGGGTCCGTTGAGGCACCACCTTTGTGGAGAGGGACCACTGTTGCTGTACGCCACTCTTTGGGTACATATCCTGTAGTAAGGCTGAGATTGAACAGTAGTTTTATGTTTGGGTTTAGCTCTTCTTGGAGTTCATGTAGGGCGCAGCCTGGGACACTGTCTGGTCCCATTGATGCTGTGTTTTTGCTTTGGAGAGGGCAGCTCTCACCTGAGCATCTGAGATGTCAGGGCAGCACTCTGCTGGGATAGATATTTGCCCTTTTGGTGGGGAGGGGAGAAGTTTCTGAACCTGTCAGCTAGGATGTTGGCAATGTCTGTGGGATCAGTGTATTTTTGTCATTTTGGACTAATTCTGAGCATATCTGGGAATTCCCACCCAGGTTCCTAACATAACTAAAGAAAGCCTTGTGATTATCTTTAGTGTCCTGTGCAATTTTTCTCTCGAAGCTGGCCTTTGACGATTTTATGAGTGCCCTTAGTTTTTGCTAATACTGATCAGAGATGCCTTCCCTTTTGGGATTTTGCTCTATCATGTAGTAGCTTCCTCCTTCTATTGTATAGTTTGTTTATGGCTGGGGTCCACCAGACAGGTCGTCTGCCTTTGGAGGATTGGGTCTTGGTTTTATTTGGGATTGCATGATCCATGCATTCCTGAAGGTGTTCATAGAATGCATTTATAAAGGATTCTGCGGTCTGGGCATTTTCCACAGGCCGGGGCTTTGAAGGATTCCACCTCGGTTTTGAGGAGTGTGAAATTTGCTTTAGAGAAGTTTTCACTGTGGTTTTCTGGGCAGGGTGGGGTCGGGATGTGAATATCCAGTGAGATCAGTTTATGGTCTGATCTTACCAGTGAGGATACACTTCTGGTCTGGAGCATAGAGTCCCCATGTTGGTGATGATCAGGTCCAGTATGTTTTCCCCTCTTGTGGGAGTGGTAACAAGTTGTTCCATAGCATTTGAGTTTATGAATTCTAGGAACCTTTGGGCAAGGGTGTTGGAGCTAGAGTAATGCTCCCAATCTATGTTTGGGTAGTTGAAGTCGCCCAGTATAATGGTGTTTGGAGAGACCTTCATATTTTCCAGTGTTTTCAGGAAGGCCGGTGGGGTTCCTGGGTTTGGGAGGGTGGTCTGTAGCAGGCTATAAACTGGAAGGCAGTTTTACCCACTGTTAGTTGCACATGGATAGTCTCTGATGCTTCGTTGCCACCAACCTGGAGGTGTGGGTATCTTTGATGAATATCGATACTCCCCTCCTTTTGTGGTTCGGTCCAAGTTTTGGGGCGAAAAGCATGGTATGAGGTATAACCTGGTAGTGCTGGGGTGCTCTCGAGTCCTGAACCAGGTTTCTGTTACTGCACAGATATAGATGTTCTCCATGCTAAGGAGAGTTTCGAGCGTGCATCTTGAGGTTTAGACTTCTAGCGTTGAGTAGCATTACTCTTAGTTTCTTATCCCTTGTGATACCTATGGAGGTGGGTTTGTCTTTTGTGCCTTGCCTAAAAAGGCACTATGGGGTAGCAAGAGCCTTTGCCAATATCCGAAGCCCAGGGTGACAGGTGCAAGCCGTCCTAGCAAAGCATCGTGGCTTGTCGCATATCATCCCAAGCTGACAGGCATTGGATCCCCTTTGAATGACACCAATACTTAAGCCAATTGTTGAAACTGATCATCTTGTCTTCATATTGTGGCATCATTCTTGGTGAGGGTAAGATGCTACTCAAGGTCAGGGTCATACCGGCCTGGGCTACATGCCCAGAGAGCTCCTCTATGTCTCTTTTCATGTAGTCCAGGGAGGTATGTCTCAGGTCATTCACACCAGCATGGACAATGACTGAGTCATATTTGTACTTGCCTTGGAGTGACCCGAGTGCTTGTGTTATGTGGCGGATCCTAGCACCCGATAGGCAGCTCACCGTGACCCTCTCCTTGTTCAGCCTGGTGAGCGGGACGTCAGTGTGCCTGATGATAGAGTCACCTATTACAAGTGTATCAGGTGTGTTGTTTAGCCTTAAGGGCTGTGACTGTTCGGCACACTGGCTTTGTGAGCTATGTGTTGCATGTGTTTTGTTTTGGGGTAGCGGTTGCTTGGGTGTCTGCTTTGGAGGTCTTTGCTGCTTAGGCAGATTTTTATTTAGAGCCTCCAAGTATGTTTTGGTGTGTTTATGTGTTTGGTTTGCTGTCGTGGTAGGTCTATGTGAGACTGGAATTGTAGTGAGTGTGGTTTCCTTCTCCTCCTGACTGGTTACGCCAGTACTGAGTTGAGAGAGCTTAGCCTCCAGTTTGGCTATATGGTTGCATCTCTCACATGTGTTGGAATTTGTTGGGAGGAGGAGAGGGTTGTCTGTGTACATTAGGCAGTTGTAACATTGCCTCAAGATTCCCAGGTTCACCAGCTGGACCGGAGAGGAGATTGACAACTGACCTTTGGACATGCTAGAATAGTATTGGGAATTCCTTTATAATTGAAAAAAGGGCCAATGGGGAACAAGTTACTCAAGGGAGTTTGTGAGGGTGTAGTGCTTTTAATTTTTTAGTGCTGACTTATATAATTGCTTTAGTGAGCAAGTGCTAGGCTTTAGCATAGGAATAGGGTGTTTATTATGAGAACTAGATTAGTTCCAAGGCTCAAACCCAAATAAGCGGCGCTGCTCGATGAGCGCTATGCACAAAATCACGCAAGCGCTTCAGCGGGTTTTATACAGGCGGACTTGAAAGAGCTAGAAATTGGCCCAAAACAGCCAACAGACTACCAGATTCCTGTGCTGGGAACACTCCTCCAGGGACAGATAGCTTGCTCCAAGCTCCCCACTGCCACTGGTGAACAAAGAAGCCTCCCTCTATCCAAGAAAGGAAATGGCAACACAGGAACTTTCCAAAAGTCCAGAATACAGCAAAGCCTGTATTTGGACTACTCTAGGTCAGGAAAGATGGGAAACAAGGATAACTTTTTTTTTCTTTTTTGCAACAAACAGCAGGAAATTGCAATAAATATGTAACACAGGCTAGCACACTTGAGTGTGTAGCCTCAACAAGTAAATGCAACAAACAGGACAAACTTTAAAAGTGCAGGTGCAAAACAACTTTAGACAGTTTAAAACAGTTCAAGAAGAGAAATATTTGCAGTTTAGCTAGATCGGACAATCGCCCAGGTAGTAGCAGGAAAAAACACTTTTATCAGGTTAGCAGTCGCTCTTTTAGCCTCTCTGCTGCTAGCACCACTCTGCAGGACCACGAGGAGCTTGGCTGAGTAGTAACAAGCGCAAAAACCTCGCCAAAGCGGGTTTTATACAGGGGGATTTGAAAGAGCTAGAAATTGGTCCAAAATGGCCAATAGACTACCAGATTCTTGTGCTGGGAACACTCCTCCAGGGATAGATAGGCTGCTCTAAGTTCCCCACTGCCACTGGTGAACAAAGAAACCTCCCTCTATCCAAGAAAGGAAATGGACAACACAGGAAATTTCCAAAAGTCCAGAATACAGCAAAGCCTGTATTTGGACTACTCTAGGTCAGGAAAGACGGGAAACAAGGATAATAATTTTTTTTTTTTTTTTGTTTTTCTTTTTTTCAACAAATAGCAGGAAAATGCAGTAAATATGTCACACAGGCTAGCGTACTTGAGTGTGTAGCCTCAACAGGTAAGTGCAAAAAACAGGACAAACTTTAAATTACAAGCGCAAAAGTGCGCTAAAGCTGGCTTTAAAGCAGGGGTTAGAAAGAGATAGGAAATGGCCCAAAGCGCCCATAAGCTACAGGTCACTGGGCTGGAACCACTCCTCAAGGGACAGATAGGCTGCTCAGAGCTCCCCACTCTCACTGGTGAACAAAGAAGCTTCCTCCTATCCAAATAAGGATATGGGCAACACAGGAACTATGACACAGCCCAGAGATCAGCAATACCTGAAGACTGGACTATTCTAGTTCAGTAAAGGCAGGAAACAAGGAATTTTTTTTTTTTTTTTTTTTCTTACAAAGTAGCAGAAATTAGGTACAGAAACACAGTAAATGCTTTAATTCGGCTAGCACACGAGTGTGTAGCCTACCAATTAAACTAAGCAAAAACAAACTTTAAAAGTGCAAAAAAAACTCAGAAATAAAGGCAGAAATGAAATAAGACAACTTTACAGAGCTTATTTAGTAAAAGAAACAGAAAAGTCTATATATACAGAAAAGCAGCTAAAAACACACAAACACTTCAGATGCAGTGCAACCTAGAGCACTTGAGTTGTAGCAATATTAAGGCTATTACAGTTATAATAAATGCCCTGAAATATACTGTATAATCCCAAAATGTTTGAGAAGCACAGTCAGAACACAAGGAGGTTCAGGCGAAAGAAGAAAAAAAAAAAAGTTTTGTTTTACTTTTTGAAAGGGAAAAAGGAGGAACAGAAGGCCTTATCAAATGTTCTCTCTGTATTAGGCAGAATGAGCTAATGACACTAGACTGGGAGGAGTGTCACAGTAGGGGCGGGCAACTGCAAAGCCACCAAGTATAAGAGCAAGCCACCAACAGCGAGGGAGGGTGGGACAAAATAGCCTACAGCCAGCAAGCACTACAGACACTAGTTTTTTAAACAGATAAGGATTTGTAAAGATACAGAATAGACAAAGTGCTATATATATATATATATATATTAAATTTTAAAAACAGTAATCTGTAAAAATAATCCAAAAAAAGCAGGATACTTATATGTTCAGCTCAGTTGCAGTCAACAACTTCTTTTCTAGTCTGCACTGTGTGTAAAGACAGAAACCCTATCAAAGTTAGGGCTTAAATACCAAAACAGCTTTTCAGAACACAAAGGAACCAGCCCCCACTAGCCAAAAGATAATTACACAGAGGAAATGCTTCAGTTAAAACAATAGCCTACAGCCAGCAAGCACTACAGACACTAGTTTTTTAAACAGATAAGGATTTGTAAAGATACAGAATAGACCAAGTGCTATATATATATATATATATATATATTAAATTTTAAAAACAGTAATCTGTAAAAATAATCCAAAAAAAAGCAGGATACTTATATGTTCAGCTCAGTTGCAGTCAACAACTTCTTTTCTAGTCTGCACTGTGTGTAAAGACAGAAACCCTATCAAAGTTAGGGCTTAAATACCAAAACAGCTTTTCAGAACACAAAGGAACCAGCCCCCACTAGCCAAAAGATAATTACACAGAGGAAATGCTTCAGTTAAAACAATAGCCTACAGCCAGCAAGCACTACAGACACTAGTTTTTTAAACAGATAAGGATTTGTAAAGATACAGAATAGACAAAGTGCTATATATATATATTAAATTTTAAAAACAGTAATCTGTAAAAATAGTCATAAAATAAGCAGGATACTTATATGTTCAGCTCAGTTGCAGTCAACAACTTCTTTTCTAGTCTGCACTGTGTGTAAAGACAGAAACCCTATCAAAGTTAGGGCTTAAATACCAAAACAGCTTTTCAGAACACAAAGGAACCAGCCCCCACTAGCCAAAAGATAATTACACAGAGGAAATGCTTCAGTTAAAACAATAGCCTACAGCCAGCAAGCACTACAGACACTAGTTTTTTAAACAGATAAGGATTTGTAAAGATACAGAATAGACAAAGTGCTATATATATATATTAAATTTTAAAAACAGTAATCTGTAAAAATAATAAAAAAAAAGCAGGATACTTATATGTTCAGCTCAGTTGCAGTCAACAACTTCTTTTCTAGTCTGCACTGTGTGTAAAGACAGAAACCCTATCAAAGTTAGGGCTTAAATACCAAAACAGCTTTTCAGAACACAAAGGAACCAGCCCCCACTAGCCAAAAGATAATTACACAGAGGAAATGCTTCAGTTAAAACAATAGCCTACAGCCAGCAAGCACTACAGACACTAGTTATTTAAACAGATAAGGATTTGTAAAGATACAGAATAGACAAAGTGCTATATATATATATTAAATTTTAAAAACAGTAATCTGTAAAAATAATCAAAAAAAGCAGGATACTTATATGTTCAGCTCAGTTGCAGTCAACAACTTCTTTTCTAGTCTGCACTGTGTATGCCAGGCCTTCTGTGCCAACTGGCACAGGGGGGTAGGACCTTATGCCTCCTTGTTTGTTTATATACCACATCAATGCATCTGGTTTCTAAAGATGTGAGAAGGTCTGCAGAGCTTGCAGAACAGCCCTCATGTCTTTGAGATTGATATGCTCCATCAGTTGAGAGGACAGACACTTTTCTTGTACTTTGTGGGATCCTGTCCAGGCCCCCTAAGCCCTATCTGAGGCATCAATGTAAAGAATTTGGTTATGAGGGATTGGGGTGAATGGAAGACCAGGGTTGAGAGAAAACGGTTTCTCCCACTAGAGAAACTACTTCTTGATGCAAACTAGAAGGGGGATCAGGGTGATCAAGGGGGGATGTGACATTCATTTCACTTACAAATGAATTTTTCTCATTTGCAGTCTGGCCAGTGGGATCATTTGAGATGGAAGCAGCCATGAACCCCGGAGTCCTGAGGATCTCCTTTGTTGTGCAGTGAGTCAGTGAGCACAGAGTCTGGAAAAAGCTTACCAGGTTTGCACTTTTTCCTGAGGAAGGAAGGCCTGCATTATGTGTTTAGCCTGCAACCCAGGAAGACTAGATCCTGAGCTGGGTGAGATAAGATTTTTTTTTTTTAATTGATAGTGAATCTCAGATTGGTTAAGAGCTGTACTATGAAATGTAGATGCTCAAGGAGAGTATCTATGGGCAGGGCCTGAATCAACAGCTCGTCCAGATAAGGAATATTTTAATTCCCAGACTGTGGTAGAAAGTTGGTTTAGCCTTTAATTTCCATTTTCTCGTAATTGTTTGATTGACAGCCACAAGAACTAAACTTAAGTCCTTATTTGTCTGGGCAATTCAGATCTTGTGTCTCAGCTCAAAAGAATCATTCCCTTAGTTACACCCATTTGCTTACTTGATATTCCTGATGTAAGGAGTGTTTAAAGTCTGTCAACTCATTACAACCCCAAAATGTATGTTCCCAGTTGCATCTTTCCTCCACATCACACTTCCAACATCTGACATCTACCTGAAGAAAGATTCTTCAGAGTCTGCTTCAGATATAAAATAGTAATCAAATCCTCTGCCATTTTAAGCATATGTTTCTTAGGCAAAGACCCTGAGGCACTAGGAGAAACCCCCACTGAAGCAAAACTTGGCCTGCCCCTCAAAGAAGCCTTGGAAACAGAAGGGGAGGCTCTAACCACCTTAGGAAGAGAAGGAAGAACAGCCACCTGAGAAGCCCCCTCAGCCTGGCCTACTTCCTGAGAGGATACATCCTGTAACAGTAAAGTCTCTCCCTGAGACTCCAAAGAAACACCTGGCAAAACCTCCGGCTCCACTGAGCCCTCTAAAGAACCGGCGTCTGGGACCGTCGGTTCTTCCTCTAGGCTTTGCTGCTTTGTCCTTGCGTTTTTAGCGAAGCGCCGGAGCATCCGGCGGCATTTTATAATTACAACGCTTCCCAAACACTAACCTGGCACAGTCTAACCTTCTCTTAATAGTGCGTTTGTTAAATCTAGCACAAGAGCGGCATCCAACAACGTCGTGCTCAGGCCCTAAACAAGGTATACACAAAGTATGGTAATCCCTATGAGGTATCTGTTTCCCACAAGAAATACAGTTATTCACTTTTTCTGACATCCGGTTAAATACTGAGGCAAGAAAAACCAAAATATTCCCAGCAGGTACTTAGCCAACTTTGATTCGGTCTGAAACTCTGACTTCAGAAACTTTCAGAACGCCAACCTGCACTCGCAAAATTGCTTCTGCATCGGACCATGCGGCAAAAAAGACTGGGGATATGACGTCGGTCATGCGCATTAGTACCCTGACGTACTGACGTCAGTCTAATGCGCCGTGACCGACGTCAGCCATATACTTTGGTATTCGGGCCGACTGGACAGCGGACTACCCAATAGTTAGGACTGCAGCAATGTGGAATGAAGAACATCTACCTGAAGAAAGATTCTTCAGAGTCTGCTTCAGATATAAAATACCTGTGCAAACACTTCTAATCAACAATCCTACATCTTCTAGTATTTGTTGCATATTTGGAAGCCATACACATGTCCTCCCATTCTTTCTTTGTGAATTGCTCATCTAATCTCTTTTACCAATGTTTCCTGACCTACTCAGACTGATTCCTATAGTCACCCTGCAATATTTTATATGCCCTAGTAATTATCCCTTTTATAACAACAGCAGCTTCAATTCTAGAGTCAACTAGAAACACTTCCAGTGCAAGTCTTTCACTTAGGATTCCTCTATCCCTTTCTACTTGTCTGCACTTTGAGATCAATCTTTCACAGGAAAGGCAGTCTCTAGACTGCAGTCCAAATGCCTTCCTGGCCTTTTCCCATTCTACTACCATTCCCTCTCTAATTATTTGCTCCCAACACTCTAGTTCCTTTGCCAGTGTCCTTCCGTAAATGCCAGCCCCTTCTTGCTGTTCTCTACACCTCTAACTGCAGTCATCCCTATTGGCAAAAATCTCTGTTCTCCATTTCCATGTTCATAGGTTCACAAGTAGGTACTAGGCTATTGGCCCTAGGGTCTATATAAGCCTAGCCAAAAAGGTACCCTGGCTTTTGCCAACCAAGAAAATTATTTTCCTGTGCCCCTGTCGAGCAGAGCCACAGAGGTGATCCCCGGGGTGAATTTCCTATTTCCCATCCAATCATCAAGATTTTTCTTGAAGAGTGCTAATGAGGAGCTTTGTTTGATATAGATAGGTAGTTTGTTCCAGAGTATGGGAAGTCTCTGGGACAGGCATCTATCCCTCCAGCATGTTCTGTTTATTGTGCTGACAAGGTTTAAGTCCCTAGAGTGTGCAGCTCGGAGGGATTGGGATTACTTTAAGTGGAGCATGTCCAACAGCTCTGGGTTTGACATAACTTTGTATGTTAGGCAGAGATCGCCTCTGAGTAGGCGATATGCGACGGAGTAAAGCTGGAGTTTTTTTAGACTGTCTGCGTAGGTCATCTGTTTGAGGCCAGCAATCCTCTTTGTGAGGTATTTCTGCGGGTTTTCCAGTTCTTGTAGATGCCTTGTGAGGTACATACCAAAAGGGGCACTGTACTCTATGCAATGGGTCTAATGAGTGACGAGTAGAGGGGAACAATGACCTCTTTTCCTGGATGAGAAACCTTTTGTGATGAGGTGTGCCACGTAGAAGGATTTCCTGACTACTGTGGCGATGTGATTATCAAAGGAGAGACTACTGTCCACCTGTGTCCCAAGGTCTCATCACACTTTCAGTGTTAAGCACACTACCACCTATGTGGTAGCTCATGGGTACAGAGTTTTTACCAAAGGGGATGACAATACACTTTCTGGCATTGACCTTGAGGCCGTGGCTTTGAAACCAGGCATCTGTCTCAGTGAGGCCCTTTTGTAGGATGTCCACATTGTTAGGAGTTTCGACTATTGCTCCTAGTTTGCAGCAATCTGTAAACTTCATTAGCCAAAGACATTCTTGTGTTAGCCTGTACTTCAGAAAAGTAGATACCAAACAGGAGAGGACCCAGGACTGAACCCTGTGGTACTCCACTTGTCACTGGTCTGAAGTCGGATTTGGAGTCTGCTACTTTCACAGTGTGGGTTCTGTCAGTGAGCCTGTTGGCAACCCATCTTGTGACATAGGGATTTATACCAAGTTTAGTGAGTTTATCTAAAATTCCAGAGTGGAAGATAGTGTCAAAAGCCTTGGCAAGATCTAGATAGGCTGTGTGAACCCCCTTACCCTAGTCTATGGCTTTGGTGACAGCTTCAAAGAAGTTTATCAGGTTTAGGAGACATGATCTGCATTTTACAAACTCGAACTGGGTGGGGTCCAGAGTTTGGAGATTACCAATGTCTTTGTTTATAAGTTCCATGATGATACATACATTCCATGGCCTTGCAGACCAGGCTCATTAGGCTAATGGGGCAGTCGTTCCCGGGGTCCGTGGTGGCTCCTCCTTTGTGGAGTGGGATAACCGTTGCTGTGTGCCATTCAGTGGGCACAAAGCCTGAGCTGAAGCTATGACTGAACATGGTGCTTAGGTGGGGTGCCAGTTCATTCTGTAGTTCATGTAGAACACAGCCTGGGATGTTGTCAGGTCCCATGGATGCTGTGTTCTTGGCTTTGGACAGTGTGGTTTTCACCTGTGCAGCCTTGATTACAGGAGATTTGCATTCTTCCGGTATAGAGATAGGCCCTTTAGGGGGTGAGAGGGGGGTAAAGTTAGCACTGAACCTATCTGCCAGGATGTTGGCAATATCAGTTGGTTCTGTATATTTAGTGCCATTGTGCTGCAACTTAGAGCAGGTCTGAGTGTTGCCATTGAGATTCTTGACATAGTTATAGAATGCTTTGTGGTTGTCTTTAGAATCAGTGGCAATTTTGTTTTTATAACTAGCTTTGGAGGATTTGATGAGGGATCTCAGCTTCTTACTGAGGCTGACCAGGGAGTTCCTCCAATCATGGGATTTTACTCTTTTTTTTGCAACAGTTTCTTTCTTCTGTTGTAGAGTTTGTTTATGGCAGGGGACCACCAGATTGGCTTCCTTTTTTGAAGGACAGCATCTTGGTTCTGTTATGGGTAGCATGAACCATGCACTCGTGTAAGTGCTTATAAAGTGCATTTGTGCAGGATTCAGCAGTCGTACCTCTTTTGTCCGTCTACACAGGTGTCTTGAAATGTGCCACGTCTGTCTTAAGAAGCATGAGGTTGGCTTTGGAAAATTTTTTTACGATGGGTTCCGTAATGGGGGGTAGGGGCGGGATGTGGATGTCTAGGGTGATTAGCTTGTGGTCGGATCTGACCAACAAGGAACTGACCTTTGGTGTGGAACACTAGTTGCCCATGTTGGTAATGACCAGGTCTAGGATATTGCTGCCCCTGGTGGGGGTGTGGATAAGTTGATCCAAGGCATTGGAATTTATGAATTCCAGAAAACGTTGAGCAAAAGAGTTGGTACATGAGTATTTTACCAAGTTAATGGTGGGGTAGTTGAAATCGCCCATTATTAGGGTTTTGGGTTGTACCCTAATATTTTCCAGTGCATCACGAAATGAGGAGTGGGAATCCTGAGGCATGGTGGGGGATCTGTAGCAAGTTACAATTTGGATTGTAGTCTTGCCCAGAGGTAGTTGCACTTGGATAATCTCAGATGCATTATGCTGAGCAACTAGCTTGGCGGTGTGGATATCTTTAATGAATATGGACACTCCTCCATCTTTAGTGTTTCGGTCCAGGTTAGGTGGTCGAAAGGAGTGGTATGAATTATAGCCTGGTAATGCAGGGGTGCTCTCTGGAGCCTTGAACCAGGTCTCTGTCACTGCACAGATGTCGATGTTCTCCATTTTAAGGAGTGCCTCAAGTGAATGCATTTTGAGGTTTAGACTTCTAGCATTGAGTAGCATTACCCTCAGATTTTGCTTGCTTGTACCTGTTATGGTGGAGAATTTGTCAGTTGAACCTTGCCTAAAAAAGGCACTATAGGAGTGGCAAGACCCTTAGCCAGTATCCGGAATCCCAAGGGCGACAGGTGCAGGCCATCTCTGGCAAAGCATCGTGGTCTGTCGATCATGTCATCCCAGGCAGACAGATACTGGATCCCCTTAGAATGACACCAGAAGCTTAGCCAATTGTTGAAGTCAATCATTTTGTCCTTGTACTGTGGTATCATTCTGAGTGATGGCAGGATGCTACTCAGGGCTAGGGTCATACCTGCCTGGGCTACAAGACTGGAGAGCTCCTGCACGTCTCTTTTCATGTAGTCCAGGGAGGTATGTCTCAGGTCAATCACACCAACATGGACAATGACAGAGTCATATTTATACTTGCTGTGGAGTGACCTGAGTGCATGAGTTATGTGGCGGATCCTGGCACCCGACAGGCAGCTGACAGTAACTTTCTCCTTGTTTAGCCTGGTGAGTGGAACATCAGTGTGCCTGACTATACAGTCACCTATGACTAGAGTGTTGGGTATGTTGTTATGCCTTATGGGCTGTGGTTGAGTGGCACACTGAGTTTGTGGGCTATGTGTCATTTGGGTTGTGTTGGGGGGTGGAGGTTGCTTGCATTTCTGCTTTGGAGGTCTCTGTTGCTTGAGCAGATTTTTATTGAGAGCCTCCGCAAATGCAGGTGTGTGTTTTGTGTTTGTGTGTGTGTTTTGGTGGTGTAGGTTTTGAAGGATTATGTGATGAGTGTGGTGTTGTGCAAGTGTTTACCTTCTCCTCTTGACGGTCTAAGTCCAGTCTTGGGTGAAGAGAGCTTTGCTTCCAGTAGTTTGGCTATATAACTGCATCTCTCACAGGTTGTAATGTTGGGTGGTAGGAGGAGAGGGTTGTCGGTGTACATGAGGCATTTGCTACATTGCCCTATGATGCCCAGATTAATCAGGTAGACAGGAGAAAACACCGGGAGCTGACCCATAGACATGCCTGAATAGGTGCTTATTTATTAAGTACTAAAAACTGTTTTCCTCTAGACAAGTGAGGAAAGTTGAGTGCTGTAGTAATTTGTAGCTTATTTAGTGCTTACAAGTTCTGAACAAGTGCTGAGCTCAAAGAAACAGATTTGAGTGCTAAAACTAAAAAACTGGCTTAGTTCTTAAAATACTTTTTCTTGCTTCATGAATGTAATATTGTTTCACACTTTAATTTCTACAAATCTTTTGTGTTTCTAATACCATGATGGGAATGGACCCCATTCCTAAGTTAAAGTACGATTACAGTTTATGAAATTAGTATTGTTTCAATCCTTGATGTCAGCCAAAAGTGCTCTTCACGGTAGCTGCAATGTGCCCAGTAATGACTCCATCTGCAATTTGTACAGTTACATGTACTGGTAGTATATCTAAATAGGACTGTAGATTTTTTTTTTTTTATAGAAGATCCGTTGCTCCTACTACTATTGGATCTATCTGGGTATCTTTCTTCCACATTGCTCTCATTTCTACTTGCAAATTCTGATATTTTACGACTTCATGTCTCTGTACGCAGGACACTGTAGTCACTGGGTGTGGAGATTTCAATGACTGATGCTAGTTTTGTCTTCTTTTCTTGGACCACTGTATCCAGTTTTGTAGCATCTATCTTTTGAACTGTTGGCAATGGATGATCCTATATGATGTAGACTTCATCATTTTCTATGATGCTTTGTGGCTCATGTTTCCAGTGTTCTTCCGTCACTTCAGTATCATAATGCTTGCACAATCCCCAGTGCAACAGACTCGCTACATTATTATGCCTTTCAGTATCCAGTCCTTCTGCCATTAGTATGTTGCAACGAGATGTGCAACTGTTTCCAATACTGTTTTACAAAACCTACATTTGTCTGTTTCTCCCACATGTTCAATGGACTTTGTAAACCAACGTGTACGTAAGCCCACTGTCTTGTGCCACCAATATTAGTCTTTCAATTCTTGGTTTGAATTCACCTCTCCTTAACCACTCCTGCATTTTTTCCTGATCAACATGAGGTTCTTCCAGAAGTTTTCTCTACTTGCAGCTATATTTATGCATCTTCCACATTTTTTGCCTTCTCATCTGGTCCTTTTGTTTTTTGCCACAATCAGTTGCTGCTTGTTTTTTACCCACTTGTGGTTTGATTTCCATTCCTGCTTGATGCCAGTGTGCTTTTTCTAGCCAAAGCAGGGAAGTCGTCTTAGATTTATTCTCCTCATGTTTCAGAACTTTCACTACATTTGGGTCTTGTGAGGTCAGCAGATGTGTGTGGACTCCGACTGTAGATCTGTACATGTAATCAATTTCAAGGAGGCCCATCCCTCCTTTGGAACGTGGATTATATAATGTTGGTATGCACTGATTTTTATAAATCATTTGGTGAGCATGAAGCATCCTTCTTGTTTTTCTGTCTAATCTATCCAACACATTTTGGGGCCAGTCAATCACTCCAAAACTGTAAGTTAGGACAGGAAGAGCAAATTGGTTTACAGCTTGGATTTTGTTCCTAGATGTCAATGCTGTTTTCAGGATTAATTTAAGTCTTCTAAAGTACTCCTTACTAAGTTTTATTTGGATTTGTATGTTTTACTGTTGATCCTTCATCAATTCCCAAATATTTATACACTCCCTTTTGCACAAGTTCTTTTATTTCACAATAATATTCGATATGACTGTCACTCTCCCTAAGGATCAGCATCCAAAATCCCACTCTCAAATGTCTTGAATTCCTTCCTGCTTTATCATCATTCCCTTCCCCTTTGAACTGTAGTTTTCAGCTTGTGTTATGTGCAAGAGCCTTAACTGTGTAGCTCTAAAACATCCCTTCTAATCAGATAATCCTAAACCACCCTGTTCTATTGTAAGGATCAACTTATCCCACTTGACTTTTTCCCTATTGCCCTCCCATATAAAATCATTCAACTCTTTATTAATTACTATCCACAACTTTTTCTCTGGTTAATAAAAATATGCTGTACCGGTGTATAAAACTAAAGGAATTAAAACATTTTACTGCTTGTATATTGCTATCCATATCCACAGGCAATAGCTTCCAGTTTCTCACTTTTTGTATTTTAGTTTTAGTCTCTTCCCACATAACCTTAGCTGCCATAACAGAATCATTTTTAATCCATGCTCCTAAATACTTCAATTTTTCATGTCTCCATAAATATGGGTATTGCTGAACCAATTATTGTGTGGGTACATTGTTTTATCTTCATTAATTTCATATCCCGAAAAAAAAACTTGAAAGTGTCTCAGAATCTTCCACTACAGTTAGATGTCCTTTTCTGGTTTTATTAGCTATAAAATAATATTGTCTGCAAATAAAGCCAAACTTTCCTGCCTACCATACCAATTAAATCCCTAAATTTCTGAGTCCCTTATTTTTTTTTTCACCAGTGGTTGCAACTGAGGATGCACAAGCCAGTACATTTCTTTGCGCCGGTCCCAAGCCTGGATAAATGGGAAATGTTACGTCAGTCAGGAACAGCATCCTGTGTAAAACTTTTGCCAAATGATATATGCGGACAATACAGATTTCCATACCAGATCGGTCAAGGCCCGGGTTAACAACAGCCGCTAATAGTACTATTAGCCAACAGGGTGTTGGTGAAAATTGGGCTACTGCTGACCAAAGGAGACGAACAGGGGGAAGGCATGCCTGAAGGCAGGAAGAGAGGAGGAAGGCTAGGAGTGTGGTAGTGAAGGTAGGAACGTTGGCAGAATAAATGATATATTGTGCATGCAAGAAACCAGACGGAAGGGGAGTAAGGCCAGGTGTATCAGAGGTGGGTTCAAATTGTTCTATCATGGTGTGGATGGGAGAAGAAATAGGGTACAGGTTATCCTTTAGTAATAGTATGCCAAGAGTGTTTTGGAGGTGAAAAGAGTGTCGGATAGAGTGATGTTTATGAAGCTGGAAATTGATGGTGTGATGATGAATGTTGTTAGTGCATATGCTCCACAAGTTGGGTGTGCAATGGATGAGAAAAAAAAATGTTGGAGTGAGTTGGATGAAGTGGTGATGACTGTACCCAAGAGTGAGAGAGTGGTGATTGGAGCAGATTTCAATGGGCATGTTGGTGAAGGGAACAGAGGGAATGAGGAAGTGATGGGTAGGTATGGTGTCAAGCAAAGGAATGCAGAAGGTCAGATGGTAGTGGATTTTGCGAAAAGGATGGACATGGCCATGGTGAATATGTATTTTAAGAAGAGGGAGGAGCACATGGTGCAAGAGCTGAGGAAGACGCACACAGGTGGATTTTATCCTATGCAGGAGGGCCAGTCTGAAGGAGAGTGGAAACTATAAAGTGGTGACAGAGGAAAGTGCAGTTAGGCAGCATAGGATGGTGGTCTGTAGGATGACATTGGTGATCAAGATGAGGAGGAGGAGAGTGAAGGCAATGTCCAGGATCAAATGGTGGAAGTTGAAAAAGGATGACTGTGAGGTGAAGTTCAGGGAAGGGTTTAGACAGGCACTAGGTGGCAGTGAAGAGTTACTGAACAGTTGAGTAACTACAGCAGAGCTGGTAAGGGAGACAGCTAGAAGGATGCTTGGTGTGACATTTGGACAGAGGAAGGAGGACAAACAGACCTGGTGGTGGAATGAGGAAGTACAGGAGAGGATACAGAGAAAGAAGTTGGCGAAGAACTGCAATTGTCAGAGAGAAGAAGAAAATAGGCAGCAGTACAAGGAGATGAGTTGTATGGTGAAGAGAGAGGTGGCGAAGGATAAGGATAAGACGTGTGGAGAGCTGTATGAAAGGTTGGACACTAAGGAGGGAGAAAAGGACCTGTACCAACTGGCTAGATAAGAGGGACCGAGCTGGGAAAGATGTGCAGCAGGTAAGGGTGATAAAGGATAATGAGGGAAATGTACTCACAAGCAAGGACAGTGTGTTGAGCAGATGGAAAGAGTACTTTGAGGGGCTGATGAATGAAGAGAATGAGAGAGAGAAGGCTGGATGATGTGGGGATAGTGAATCAGGAAGTGAAACAGATTAGCAAGGAGGAAGTACGGACAGCTTTGAAGAAGTTGAAGAATGGAGATGCTGTTGGTCCAAATGACAAACCTGTGGAAGCATGGAGCTGTTTAGGAGAAATGGTATTGGGGTTTTTAACCAGACTGTTTAATGAAATCTTGGAAAGTGAGATGATGTCTGAAGAATGGAGAAGTGTTTTGGTACAGATGTTTAAGAATAAGGGTGATGTGCAGAGCCGTAGTGACTACATAGGGATAAACTTGATCAGCAATAGCATGAAATTATAGGAAAGAGTAGTAGAAGCTAGGTTAAGAAGGGAGGTGATGATTAGTGAGCAGCAGTATGGTTTCATGCAGGAGAAGAGCACTACAGATGTGATGTTTGCTCTTAGGGTGTTGATGGAGAAGTATAGAGAAGGTCAGAAGGAACTGTGTTGTGTCTTTGTGGACTTGGAGAAAACACATGATAGAATGGCTAAAGAGGATTTGTGGTACTGTATGAGGAAGTTGGGAGTGGCAGAGAGATATGTAAGAGTAGCACAGGATTTGTACGAGGGTAGTGTGACAGTGGTGAGGTCTACGGTAAGAGTGACAGATGTGTTCAAGGTGAAGGTGGCATTACATCAAAGACCATCACTGAGCCCTTTCTTATTTATAATGGTGGTGGACAGGTTGACAGACGAGATCAGACAGGAGTCCACGTGGACTGTGATGTTTGCAGATGACACTGTGATCTGTAGTGAGAGTACGGAACAGGGTTAGAAGACCCTGGAGAGGTGGAGATGGGAAGATATGCTCTACAGAGGAGAGGAATGAACGTCAGCAGGACTAAGAAAGAATATATGTGTGTGCATGAGAAGGAGGATAGAAGAATGGTGAAGATGCAGGGAGTAGAGCTGGTGACAGTGTATGAGTTTAAATATTTGGGATCAACAGTTCAGAGTAATCGTGAGCGTGGAAGAGAGGTGAAGAGGAGAGTAAAGGCAGGGTGGACTGTTTGGAGAAGAGTGTCAGGAGTGATTTGTGATAGACGGATATCAGTAAGAGTGAAAGGGAAGGTCTAAAAGAGGGTAGTGAGACCAGCTATGTTATATGGGCTGGAGACCGTGGCATTGAAGAAAATACAGGAGTCAGAGCTGGAGGTGGCAGAGTTAAAGATGTTAAGATTTGCACTGGGTGTGAAAAAGACAGACAGGATTAGGAATCAGTACATTAGAGGGTCAGCTCAGGTTGAAGAGTTTGGAGACAAAGCCAGACAGGTGAGTTTCAAGATGGCTGCACACCGAGTAACAGCTCCCATTCCGAAAACAGAAACTCATCAGAGAAGGCTTTGTGTTTATGGGTGAATTTCAGTAACTGGCTAGTAAGTACACTGTCTGGATGCCAGGAACAAAGAAATACAGAAGACCTGGAAAAAAATCAGCTACAAAAAGTGAGGAAGAAACACTGATTAGGGAGAGTTCTGCAGCTGTTCAGCAAAAAGTAATGCAACCTTCAGACATGACCACCAATGACCTATAGGAAAATATAAAATAACTGTGTACATACCTGGTTAAAAGAAACAAAACACTGATGGAGTATATCAACACAAACTACAAAAGGCTGGAACAAATGGAAGAAGCTTTAAACAGATATTCAGATGAGATGATAAAGCTGCAAAAATCAGAGGTTAAAATGAAGAAAAGGCTGGCTGAATATGAGACTGCTCAGGAAGAGATGTTTCAAAAAATAATAGAATTAGAGGACGGAGCACATAGGGAAAACTTGAGATTTTCAGCTATATCGGAGAAGCTGGAAGGAACAGGCTGCATTAAATTTATGAAAGCACAAATAAGCAACTGGACTGGTATTCCACAGCAGGACTTGCTAGTTGAATAGGCACATTGTGTGTGTATGCTCCAAATCTAGCTATAAGAAAGCAACCTACACCTTTAATAGTAAAGATGCAATCCTACCAGCAGAAAGAGTTGGTTTTGTCAAAACTGTCACAGAAGGACAAAATACTAAAAGTGGGAGACAGCAAAGTGTTTGT
This sequence comes from Protopterus annectens, assembly GCF_019279795.1. Taxonomy (NCBI): domain Eukaryota; kingdom Metazoa; phylum Chordata; order Ceratodontiformes; family Protopteridae; genus Protopterus; species Protopterus annectens. Next base: position 806,721,419 of record NC_056750.1, on the reverse strand, counting down.
GGAGAATGATTACTCACTGTACACCAGGCAAAAGAGAAGTAAATTCATTTCTATATTCAAAGAATGTCGAGACACAGGTGCAAGATTCAAAGTGCTGTATGCAGCTATCTTTAAGGTATTCTCCTCTGGAAGGACAAAATCATTCTTTGATGAGGTGCATGTTAAGGAAGAAATACAAAAGTCTGTCCAACAAAAACTGAGCTGTGAAACAGAAGGAGATCCTGCATCATTTTCCTCTGGTAGACCACAGAGAGACTGCACCTGTGAAACCATTTCCAGTACTTCAAAGGAAGATGCTGGAGAGAAGGAAGGGAGCACAAGAGTTCAGTAGAAGAATCGAGAGTACGTTGGAAATGAAGCAGACAGGAGTTGGGTGATGAAGAACAGTAATAAAATCAGTAACAATGTGGGAATACACTGCAATAATTATATTTGTGAAATATGACAGCACAAGAATATCAGAAAATATTGGACTTCTTCAAAAATTTGGACACTAACCATAAGTAAGGAAAGCACTTTTTCTTAATAGTACTGTATTTGTGTTGTATGGTCTTCTCTGCATGCTATTTTTGGGTGTAATGGGGATTGTAAACAGGTGTTTTATTTTCTCCCTTTTCTTTTTCTTCTTGTGCAGTTTTGAGAATCCTAGGCAATGTAATGATTAAAAAAGGAAAAAGGGAGCCTGGTTAAGGGGGCATGACAGAGTTCAAATTGTGTTTTTTTCATTCTTGCATGGGGAAATGACTGATTAAGGAGCTTTGTTTTAAGTTAGAGAGCAAGTAAATGAAAAAAAATATTGATTATGTTAAGGCCTTTTTCTAGCATTTGCAAATATGTATACTATGTAACATTTCTGCAGCTGGTCTTCATGCCTCCATGGAGATAATCTGATAAAGAGAAACTGAAGACAGTCTAGTGGAAGGGAATTAACTGAGGGAAAAAAAAAAAAGAACAGAGAAATTGTCTAGCACATAATGTTCCCTGAAAACTATCAGGGGTTTTCCCAGGTGTGACAGATTTAAAGATAATACAAAATTAGTTAGACTTAAAGTTCTCTCATTTTTTTTAATGCAATAATGATACTAATATAAACAGGTGCTTTTGTTTTTTTCTTTGTTCAGTTTTGAGAAATGTAGGCACTGCATTGAAAAAAAAATGAAGGAGGAGGAGAGGAGATGGGGGGGAGAGCGGATGGGTCTGGTCAAGACAGTATAACAAAAGAAACTGTGCTTTTTCCCATGCTTGCATAGGGAAATGACTGGGTAAAACCCCTAGGCATTATCCAGTAACATGTTTATTACAAAGCATGTAAATGAAAAAGAATATTGAATATTGTAAGGCTTTTTTTCTGAAAAACAAGGTACACTTAGCAATTTTGTTTCTGGTTTGCATGTCGCTAGAAGACAGTTTGATAAAGAGTAATGGCTTGGAGAAAGTGCACACTGAAAACATTCAAGTGTTTTCTCAATTGGGAGAGTTATAAAGATATATAAAATCAAATAGCACTTACTAACAGCACAGGCTGTAATGTGTCTTAGCATGACTTGCCTTTCTTTTTGGTTAAGTTTAGCCTGTCTATCTAGCTATCAACTTAGAACTTATCTTTTTATTAGGAGGCAAAAGCTTCTATATTTGAAGATGTACATAGTTTTGTGCATTATTGTTCAGTTCATAGGTTTTAGGAGAGTTTTGGGAAGGGGTGTTTGTTCTGTTTGAGGGCTTTCAAAAAAAAATAAAAGTTATGTAAGATGTGACACAGGCGCAAATGGATATGACATGAAACAAAAAGACCAACCTGCCAAACAGCATATACATGTAACATAATAACTGTAGCTAGACATTTAGCAAAAGAGCAGTTATATATAAAAGATGGTAATAATAACTGTAAGAAAACGAGACTTTCTATAATGTCTTTCAGTCTGAATGGTCTTACAGATTAAAAAAAAAAAAAAAGTAGTGAACTATATTAAAAAATATAGACTGCAAATAGCTATGCTACAGGAGACACACCTGGAAAAAAACTAAAGATGTGAATTTGATAAAGAAAGGTTTTTGGGATGATTATTCAGCAGAATATTTGGGGCAAAGGAAAAGAGGAGTACTTATATTAATTGCAAGAGGAGCTCAAATACTGATAGAAGAGGAAAAACAAGATAATAATGGAAGAGACATAGTACTAAGGAGCTACTGGCTAGGGAGGAGGATTACACTGGCATGCATTTACATCCCCCCTAAAACTACTATAATGGAGCTTAAGAAAATTCTGGGAGAAATAATCATCTTTCAGCAAGGAATATTACCTATAGGTGGAGACTGGAATTTGATTTGCAATTGTGAAGATGTGTCTGGTGGCCTAGAAGGGAAAATATAACAAAGGATGGTATATTTTTGAAAAACTTTACGAAAATGTTTGGCATGGAAGATGTAAATTCAGTTCAGACTGAATTTACATATTATTCACTAAGATACAAAAACTGGGCTAGGCTAGAAAGATTTTATATCTCACAGGAACATGTGCATTTAATTGAAGGTCTTGAAATGCACCCAATAACTTTCAGATCATGCACCAATAATAACTAAAATAAATAAAGGTAATGAAATAAAAATGAGACACTGGCACTTTCCTACCTATCGGTTGAAGAAAGGAATTTAAAAATAGGTTGTGGAATTAATTCAGGAGCTACTACAGAAGACAGAATTATCTTCTGAAAACATAGTTAAGGAGTGGGATAAAATTAAAGTGGAGTTTAAATCTAGGCTGTAAATAAAATAAATGAGGTTAAACAGTAACAAGAATTATTTAGAAGGGTTGGCAAATGTTAAAGTATTGCAAAATAGGGGGAATCTCTCAGAACAAGAAAAGAAGCAACTGCAGAATGCTAAACAGAAAATAAGGGATTACTTTGATAATATGCATGAGTTTAGAAAGATTGTGGTTAAGCAACGTTTATTTTTGATAATTCTAGAGCACAAAAACTTTTAACACAACAACTCAGGCACCAGAAAGTGGAAATAGCAGTCTCCAAGCGTAGGGAGCCTATAACAAGGAAGATAACAAGAGACCCTGTAGAAGTTTTAGAAATATTTCAAAAAATTTATGAAAATTTGTATAGCTCAGAGAAATATGGAAATCAAGAAAAGGTACAAATGGAAATGTTTATGGAAGAATTAAATATACCAAAGTTAGAGGTAGACGAGGCTCAATTATTAACAGGATAGGAAGGGATGAGATAAAAATGGCTTTATATAACCAATCTACAGGAAAGTCCTCAGGAATAGATGATATTCCTGTGGATGTTTGTAAGTTAGGAGGGAAAAAACTGATAAAGATCTGGAAGGTTTTGTTAATCAGTATTTTAAAAGGAGAAGTACCAGCATCCTGGAAGAAGGCGGTGTTAACGGTAATACCAAAAGAGGGTAAAGATCCATTGGATCCAGCTTCATATAGGGCCATTTCAATGCTAAACCATGAGTATAAAGTGCCTATGTCTATAATGGCAAAAATGATACCAAAATTGATAGATAAAGATCAGTGTGGATTTGTGGAGGGTAGGCAAACACTGATGATCCAGAGGGAAGCAGAATGTAAGAAAGTACCTATTTTATTGGTGGGTCTTGATGCAGAGAAAGCATTTGACAGAGTAGACTGGGACTTCATGAGCAGGGCAATGGAAGCATTTGCTTTCCCTGATACAATTATAAGGTCGATTAGAAGAATATATGAAAGATTGGAGGTGTGAATTAAAGGGGGTGGGGTCCTCTTCAATAATTTCTGCTTGAGTAGAGGAACGAGGCAGGGTTGTCCACTTTCCCCTTTATTGTTTGCATTATATTTAGAACCATTGGAAAAGAAAATAAGGGACTCAGAAATTCAAGGATATAATTGGTATGGTAGTCAGGAAAAGCTGGCTTTATTTGCAGATGATATTATTTTATACATGACAAAAACAGAAAGGGACATTACAGTGTTGTTGAACATTTCAAGACAGTTTCAAATCTTCTTGGGATACACAATTAATGAAGCTAAAACAAAGGCAATAGCTGTAAATTATGTACCCAAACACAAATTGGTCCAACAATATCCATATTTATGGGGACATGATAAAATGAAGTATTAAGAAGTATGGATTAGAAATGGCTCTGTTGTGGCAGCTAAGGATATGTGGGAAGACACTAAACAGAAGATAATACAAAAATTGAGAAACTGGAAGCTTTGTTATATGGATATGGATACTAAAATACAAGCCATTAAAATGTTTTAGTCTCTTTAGTCTTGTACGCAGGTCAGGCATACTTCTATCAACCGGAGAAGTTGTGGTTAGCAATTAAGAAAGAGTTGACAGATTTTGCCTGGAAGGGGAGGATGGCAAGGGTCAGGTGGGATAAGCTGATTCTACCAATGGAACAAGGCGGACTGGGACTGCCTAATTTGAGGGTGTGTTTTAGAGCAATGTAGTTAAGGCTCTTATACATAGCAAGTGCAGAAAACTATAACTCAGAGTGGAAAAGAATGATGCTGACACAGGGAGGAAGCTTAAGAGATGGGGAAGGATTGGGATTTCGGATGCAGACTCTTAAGGAGAACAACCAAGCACAACCAAAATCATACAAAGTATTATATTCATAAAATAGCAGGGAGTATTCTAAGAACCAAACCAGCAGGAGAATGGAGAAAAGAGATTTTGCCAATAGGGATGACTGTGGTCAGGGATACAGATAATGGGCAAGAGGGGGCTGGAATTTCCTGGAGAAAGCTGGCAAAGGAACCAAGGTATTGGGCACGAATGTCTGGAAAGGGAAGGGTAATAGAATGGGAAGAGGCCAAGAATTTGTTTGGACTGCAGGTTAGAGATTGCCTTCATTGATATCTGATTGATATCAGAGTATAGGTAAGAAGAAAGAAATTAGGGGCTCCTAGATGAAAGACCAGCACTGGTAGAGTTTTTGGTGAAGTCTAGAATGGAGGCTGCCATTGAAAAGGGAGTGGTTAGGAAAGCATATAAAATATTGCATGATAATTATAAGAATCAATCAAAGGAGCTTGTAGAGGATTGGTAGGAGAGATTGGATGAGCGTTTCGCAGGGAGACAGGGGGGGATGTGTGTGTCTTCCAAATATGCAACAAAGTCTAAAAGATTTGGGATCTTTGTCTAGAATTGTTTACATAAGTATTTTTGTACCCCAAGTGGACTCAGAGGAATTTTTTCCTCGGGTGGATAGCAGATGTTGGAGGTGTGCCAGATGAAAGAGAGGTGGCTGGGAACATATTTTTTGGGAGTGTGGTGAACTGGCAGACTTTAGGGATTCCCTGCAGACTGCTCTGTCGGAGAAGCTGGGTGAGCAGATTAGACTGACAGACGGGATGATTTTTTTGAGTTATGCTATAGAATCGGAATTGCCTAGACATAGTAAAGCCTTGCTGAGTTCAATTAAGGTGACTGCCAGAAAAGCAATTACTAAAAAATGGAAATCAAAGTCTAGACCAACTTTACTAGAAGTAGTGAATATAGTAACAGAGATAAAACAACTGGAATTGGGATCTTTAGAAAAGGGAAGGAGTAAACTACATAGGAAAAAAAATGGGAATTGTGGGAACAATATATGCAGATCAGGAATAAGGTTTTAAGAAGCAGGATTTGAATGAGCCATGTAATGCTTAACTGACAATTATTGGATGGTTTACTAGTGATGTATAATGCAACTACAGTTGTTTCAATAGTGTCTGTGATGTAAACTGTTTGCAATGAAACTGGTATCATTTTGTATGTTGTTTCTTTCATATAAATGCAAGATTGTCTTTGTCATATGTGAAAATTTAATAAAGATGTTTACATCAAAAACACCAGACAGGCGAGATTGCATTGGTTTGGACATGTGCTGAAGAGGGATGCTGGGTGTATTAGAAAAAGGATGCTAATGATGGAGTTGCCAGGTAAGAGGAAAAGAGGAAGGCCTAAGATAAGGTTTATGGATCTGGTGAGAGGAAATATACAGGCGGTCGGTGTGACAGAGCGAGATGCAGAGGACAGGAAGAACTGGAAACAGATGATCCTAATGGGAACAGCCAAAAGAAGAAGTGGTTCTAAATACAATGAAATAAATGATGGAAAGAGGACACCCCTATATATGATTCCTATATTCAGACACATCTTATCAAACAGGAATCCTCCCTCTCTGATTTTTACCTCCGATCCCTCATATATCCTCCTAATTAACCTTATTATTGTATCAGGGAATGCAAATGCTTATATTGCCCTAGTTAAATTCTCATCTTACTCTGTTGAATGCTTTCTCTGCATCAAGACCCATCGACAACAGTGGCATTTTCTTACACTCCGCTTCTCTCTGGATCATCATTGTTCTATTCATGTTGTCAAATGTTTGCTTCCCCTCCACAAAACCACAATGATCCATATTCTATCACTTTTGGCAACACTTTTGCCATTCCTTTAGCCATTACAGATAAGCATTCTATAATCATGGTTAGAACTGAAATGGGCCTATATGAAGCTGGATCTAATGGATCTTTACAGTCTTTAGGTATTACAGCCACTAGAGCTTTTTTTACAGGATGTTGGCACCTCCCCTACTTTTAAAATACTGTTAAACAGAACCTTCCAGATCTTTATCACTTTCTTCCCTCCTAGCTTCCAAACTTTCACAGGAATATCATCTACTCCTGGAGACACTCCTGCAGATTGGTTATACATAAACATTTTCTCTCATTTCAACTATTAATTGTTGAACCTCATCTTTATCCAACCTTGGCATATTTAAGTTTTCCATAAATATTTTCATTTGTGTTTTTTTCTCAGTTTCCACATTTCTCTGCTTTATACAAATTTTCATTTTTTTTTTGTTATAGGCTCCCAAGTTTGGCAACGGTCCTTTCTACTTTCTGTTGCCAAAGTCATTGTGTTCTGGAGGTACATTTATTTATTGACTGACATTTGGTGACTGGGAAAGTCTGACTGGGTCAGAAACCCATTTTCAGCAGAGACCCAGGGAGAAAAGCTCCAACAGTTACAATAAAAGACAGGAAGCAGTTAACATATATAATCAAATCAAAAGACAAAGCATAAAATACATAGCTTCAAGATACACATTAGATGGTAGAGAAACCTCCATAATTATTTACATTAGGATATTTTTACAAAACATTTTGTACAAATTATATGATAGTCATAAAACAGAAAAAAATTTGGTATTGAAGAGGACAGGTGATAACTTGAAAATAGCACATTAAATAGTTAAAAGGGTAGTGGCAGAAGCAATAGTTAGTGGCAGGATAAGTTATTAGGGATTAATGAGATGTGTTACACTGAAAAGTATAAAGACACTGAGCTCAGTTCTGTTTGTGGGATAAGCAGAGAAGGATTAAAGTTGGTAGGATGTCAGAGCGAGGGTGAAGATGAGTACAGAAAGAGGAAAAACATAGGAAGGTGGGAGATTAGATGTTAGCTGCAGGGCATGGGCAAGCTAGGAATTGTTGAGGTAGTTATTTAGTGTGAATTTGAGCTTTTTCCAGTTTTCTATACTGGTGATATTATCTGGTAGGTTGTTCCAAAGTTTGGCTATGGCATAGGAATAGAGAGAATCGCTGGCTCATTTGTTGAGTTTGTGTACATCTGTGAGTTATCAAAAACAAAAAAAAAACAGCTGCTCAACAGCAGTCTTTGTGAACGCATGCAAATTATCCAGGTACTCCTTTATTTAAACTTTAGCACTCTATAGTTGTGCCTCTTCTTGTTCTGTAGGAGTCCTCTTATTCTGCAATACTTTAAGCTTGGTCATCCCCTCTAAATAATCCTTTAATCCTTGTTACGTCTTAATATCTTTTTCTTTTATTTCTACCCTATCTTTAAACTCTTTCATTTTATCCCACTTATTAGCTATAAATTCTGAAGAACTTTCTATCTTCCATAATAAATCCCTAATAATTTCAAACACTCATTCCTTAAATTCCTCTCTTTTTAACAGATAGGTGGGGAAGTGCAAGTGTCTCACTTTTACTTCATTACCTTTCATTTTTGTCTTGGTTATTACTGATACATGATCTAAAATAGTTATTGCATGTTTGTCAAACCTCTCAATTAAATGCACATGCTCCTGTAAAATATAAGTTCTGTCTAGTTTATCCCAGTTACTGTACCACAGGGAATAATATGCAAATTCTCAGAGTTCTTACTACTGAATTCATATCTCCCATACCATACATTTTCATAACTTTCTTCAGAAAACTACTTATATTTTTCCTTCTACACCCCAGATACATCCTTACTGTTGCAAATCAAATTCCAGTACCTACCTATACGTAATATTCCCTGCTGAAAGCTGATTATTTCTCCCAAAGTGTTTTTAAGCTCCAGAAGAGCAGTTTTAGGTGGAATCTAAATATGTGCCAGTGTAATACTCCTCCCTTGCCAGTAGCCCCTTCCTACCACAAATCTACCATTATCATTTTTTTCCTTGTATCAGTATTCAAGCTCCTACAGAAGTTAGTATAAGTAGGCCCCTTTTCCTTTGTTCATGATAGTCTGCTGAATATCCATCCTGAAATCTTCTCTATCAAATTCACATGCTCAGTTCTTTCCAAATGCGTCTCCTATAGCATTAATATTCACACTCTATTTCTTAATATAATTCAATACTCTTTCCTTTTTGTCTATAATTGTGAGACCATTCACATTAAAAGATAATATGGAAAGTGTCACCACTGTGATATTATATATGACAGCTTTTTTAGATGTCTGTCTCCAGCTTTTGTGATACATGCACCCACTAATATTTGGTAGATTGATCTTTGAGCCTATTTCACATTTTACTGTTTTAGTGAAACTCTCAAATTAAAAAACAAACACCCACCAAAACACCCCAGAACATCCCCATAACTTATTAACCTAATACAAACATGCACAACTATGAACACCTTCAAATAATGAAGTTTAACCCTCTTAACAGGAACAACTGTCCCAAATAGATATCTGCACCCACAAGCATTATCTGACTTAAAGTTAAGGTTATCCATGCTAAGACGCATGCTACTGCTTATGCTTCTACTTACACTAACTGCCGTCTGTTCTTGTTTTATCTTTATTCCTTCCCAGATGTAAAAACAGCTTGCATGCTTTCAGAAAACAATAACTTTTAGCCTCAAAGAAACCAATGCTAGGGCTTTTACTGCCCTATAATCAGCTTGTCTCCATGGAAAAATGAGAAAAACAGCCCTCAGCTGCAGGCCTCTAAACTCATGATGAACATTTACTGCTAAAGGAAAACTTTTCATTACATTCAGTGTTCTCTTCTTTACTTGTCTCCATTTAAAACTTGTTAATAGATTAAGCCAACAGTCTTAAACCAGAAATTCACCTATGCAAAACGAAATATCACCTGTACATATATTATGATCAGTGTACATTTACACCCCATCCCCCCCAAAACAACCCAAGAGTACAGTCTATTGACTTAAACATGATTTTGTCCAGACTTTTTCTCTTTTGCATTGTATTGTCTACATTTCATAATACTAAAAAAGAAAGAGAAAGAGCAGTATCTGTTTTCTTTAGTATCTTTATCACATACAATATTAGACAATGCTTTACTATATAACATGCAATTTATATCATGAAAAGTAGAAATACTGATTTACTTGCAGCTGTCTTTTTCTTTCCTCTTCTCTTCCCATTAGTGTCCTTCCTAACATGAATGACGAAGTGGGGCAAAAGCCTTTCAGTCCCTCACAAGTTTAACAAAGCCAGCAAAAGTCCATTTTTTCAGTTTTTCTTGTACAACTGTATTTCACAAATGTGACTGTTGCTTTGTAATCTCACATTTATTCACTGATTTCTGTGCTGCTGTTCCTATTCATCTACATCTCCCAAATCCAGACTCTGGTTCAATTTCAAGGTACTTCCTATTCTTCTAGTCAACTCCTGTGATGATTCTCTGTCTCAAACATTTGCCTTTGGAATGCTGGAAGAGATTTTACTGGCAAAGTCACTTTCTCCTTATGAGCTTTATTATCTGCTTGATGGCTCACTTTTTGCTGAATAAACTGTTGCATTTCCTCCTCAGCCTGTTCTGCATCAAAAAATGATTTTGAAACTCCAGGGAAACATATTCTGAAGATAGCTGTATATACCAGCTTGAATCTCAAACTCATATTTCTGGATTCCAGGATTAAATTTATTTCTGTTATGTCTAGTGTACTGTGAATAATCATTTTCACAAACACTCTTCTGCCTCCAACTTTAATACTTTGCCCTTCTGCACTGTTTTGTCAGTATCAACTTTTTCTAGTAGGACTGCATCTTTACAAACACAGGTCTTGGCTGCTTTGTCATGGCCATGTTTGGAGCACAGGAATGATGTACCCTTTCAATTAATACAAATCCTGCTGTAAAACACCAGTTCAGCTGCTCATTTCTGCCTTCACAAAAATGAATACAGCCTGTTCCTTCCATTTTCTCTGGTACAGCACAAAATCTCAAGTTTTGTGTGTGCACTGACCTCTAATTCTACCATTTTCTGAAACCTCTCTTCTTAAGCAGTCATACTCAGTCAGCCTTTTCTTCATTTTGAACTTTGATTTTTGCAGGTTTACCAGTTCATCTGAATCTGTTTAAACCTTCTGTCATTTTCTTGCTTCTTGTTATTTGAGTCGATATACCTTTTGTTTATTTTAATCAGCTCTGATCACATTTGACTTGCTTTTTCCTTCTAGAACCCTGGAAGCCAAAACTGGACCTTAAACTTCTTTTTGCTGAACACCTGTAGGATTTTTCCCAGTCAGTGCTCTCTCTTCACCTTATCTGACTGATTTTCTTTCAGGTTCTCCTATTTTCTTCTTTGCTGGTATCCAGGCAGTGTACTTACTAATCAGTAACTGAATTTTCTAAATGTGGCAGAGTTCCTGACCCTTATCTCCCAGTTTCTTTTTTCACACTTGGGCAGCTAAATTTAAGCTGTAAATCAGTGTACAACCATCTTGGAAGTCTCCCACCAAAGCCAAATTTGAGGTAAAATTAGCCTCCTAGGCCAAGAACAGTCACAAAGCTTTCTTCAGTTATGTCTGTAACCTTCAAGGCAATCCACAGCAACATACTGAATTGTAAATGCTGTCAAGTATACACAGCTGAAAGATATAGCAAACCTCTTGGCTGACAAGTTTAGCTCCAATTTTAGCCCCTTCTCCACACCAGATACCCCCTCAGGAAATACTCATACCCATAACTCCCCCAACTACTACTAGAGACCATGTGCTTAAGGCAATCTTCAAGGCTTAGAAAATTGCATCAATAGGTCCCAATAAAATCCCAGAATACCTCCTAAACAGCATGAAACATGAAATACTGGGACCACTAGGAACACATTTAACCACAGTCTCCAAACAGGCTTTGTGCCAAACAAATGGAGGACTGCAACTGTTATCCCACTGTGCAAGGGCAGACCACTCCGACTCTGTGAATTATCAATGCATAAGCCTGACAAGTCTGATAAAAATTATGGAGAGAATAATTGTTTATATCCTAAATGACGAAATAGGCAACCTATAAACACTAGATCCAAATGAGATTGGGTTTGTCAAGGGAAGATCTTGCCTATTCAATCAGGCGAATTTCTTCGAGAGGGTCAGCAAAGCAAATGAAAAGGGTAAAATGGTGCATACTGCTTAACTCTACCTAGCCAAGGCATCTGACACAATACCTCTACTTTGGCATTGCAAAAAAGCTCAGTAAACTGGGTACAAACCTCTATATCATTCACTGGACAGTCACAGCAGGTTTACAGACAGGATCCAAGAAGATAGGCTAGGTGAATTTTCCTCCTAAAAAGGCTAGTTACTAGCGGGTTGCCTCATGTCTCAGTGCTGGGGTCGCTCCTGTTTTGAACGATTTATAACAATGCCAAAAAGTGCATCACAGTACCTTTCATTTGACACTACACTAGGATCAGCTTGTGGGTTCTTGTAGAGGTGCTTGTGAGTGTTAAAAGCTAACAAAAAAAAATGAATCTGGTTTCCTTGGGGCAGGTGGCAGACAGTGAGAGGCTGGGAGCAGAGAGATGTCTTAAAAAACATTACCTAGTACCAAATGAACTGGAGGAATAGCCAGTGGTCTAAAAAACTGCCTGTAATGAGTTTAGGCCTGACAGAAATCCTTGCTCTTCCAATGAAAAGCCACCATCTTATGCAAGGTATTCCCAAAGGATAAATCTTCTGAGGGAGAAGCAGAAGAGAGGGTACCATCTGAGTCAAGAGTCAGGATAGGATTTAGGGGAGAGGTGTTCAGAGTAAGATAATTCTTCCTCATCCTTAGATGAAGAAGTCCGCGTAAAATTAAAGTGGAAGAAAGTGCTAAAAAGTTCATTTGTCTTTGTGGCTGATTCCCGGTGCATTTCGCTTGGTTGCTGTAGCAGTTTCTTAATGGTCTGTAATCTGGTACGATATTATGAACATATTTTTTTTTGTTTTTATAATAAATGGCCTTATTTTTACTTCAATAACTGTCATGGGATCTCTAATACCTACTTAAGATACTGCCAGTTTAGGCACACACAGCATCAGTTTAACATTTTACCTGAAGCATGGCACCTCAACAGTACAGAAGTAACAGTAGAGAGAAGGGTTTGTCTGCTACTCTCAACTATCTACACAGTCAAACAAGCTAAGAACTGCAGCAAGAATGCTAGTAAGCTCATCAAAAATCTACACAGCAAAGGAAACCAAAATAGTACAAAGGTCAAGAATGCAAGGCCTAAATTACAACTCCCAAAAAGGAAGGGAAAAACTACAGTCTTAAAGCAAATACTTAGAAAAGCTGAACATACAAAAGCAAGCCCAAAAGGCCACAATCCAACTAGTTATAACAACAAATATGAGTCACAGCACTTATCTGTTGAGTCTAGGCTTGCGACTTTAAAATGAAACAAACAAGATCAGTCAGTCAGGAAGGAGCAGGGCATTATGGGATTGGAAAGTCTGGAAGGGCTTGAGGCTGAAGCATTAAAACAGCTAAATCGGATCTGAGAGGGGGTTCAAGGACCCATACTTTAGATTGGACAGACAGGATGAAAAGGATCCGTCAGCCATACTGTACCGCAATGTCTACGCTTGACAAAACATGTTAGGCAAAAAGGTTGCATTGTTAATTATGAAGGCAGAAAAAGGGAATTCAGGAAGTGTTAGGGGTTAACTAGATAGAAAGACAGAGGTGAGGATGAAAGTTATAACTGTAGTGTAGACTTTGTTGCGGGTAGTGAAATGAGATGGTAATGGGACAGAAGGCCAAGCATATACCACTTCAAAATAGCCACTATTACATGGAATAAATTCAGCGGGCTTTTAATCTGTCAGGGTAGTAAAAGGAGTTTAGTCCAATAAGTATTCTTACACAGAAATGATTAGGTCCTATTCTGAGCTCCTGTTAAGAAACCCAACAACTGAGAGATGAGCATGAAGATTCATGGCAACTTTCAGACTATGCATCATGAACTACAAAATGAGTCTCTCTGGATGAAAGCAGCAAGTAAAATCAGGCAAGGAGCTTTAGGCAGTAGTACTTCCAAAGTACCAATATATTACCGGACTAGGCTACATTTTATCCAGTATCCTTCTACTACCACAAACTCTGCTCAGCAGAGTTGTGTGGTATACACCATGCGTGCTGTGCATGCCTCCCTTACTGAGTCAGGGTATATTAACATTGTCTCATGTGTACCCTTCCCATGTTTTGGGGGTGGCACAGACATTGAAATGAAGGGTTATCTAACCTGTTCTCCATGGAAGACAATAGGCAGACTTGCAATATTCCATGCAGGGTATCAGCAACAATCCTCTCTCACCTCAGCCTGCAACCACATACTGCCTTGGTCTGAATGTAATCTAAGCCCACAGCTGGAGTTTGCAGCTGCATTCAGATTAACAGTTCAGAAAATACTTACATAGGTACTTGCTAATAGTTTTCTATATAGGGCTACACACTCACTTCAATCCCCACCACAGCTGCTGAGATAGTATGCCTTAATCTGAATGGAGAGTACCTCTACAGACTAAAGTAATACAGGTTCGATGTTTACACCACACCAAGTACATCTTCATACTGTACACGATGGTGTCCATGACAGCTGCTGTACATTTGTGTGTTGTGTATGCCTCTGTCCTTCTGTGAGTGCGAGTGAATGTGTGCACATATATATATATATATATATATATATATATATATATATATATATATATATATATATATATATATCTATATATATACACACACACACACACACACACACACACACACACACACACACACACACATACACCTACGACTATCCCTGTGTGTGTGTCTGGACACATGCATCTGTTCCTATATATATATATATATATATATATATATATATATATATATATATATATATATATATGTGTGGGTGTGTGTGTGTGTGCGCGTGCGCATGTGTGTATACATATGGATATACATATGTACACACATATATATATATATATATATATATATATATACACACACACACATATATATGTGTTTTTACACACACACATACCTTGGTCTGAAGAAGCTATTGTGAAAGTGCTTACCAGTGCACGTTATTAAAACTTTTTTATAGGAAGAACCATTGTTACGTCAAGTTTCGTTTGATGCATGGTCGCACACGCCAAGAAGCCATATATTTTTGTTATACTATAATACTTTTCAGTTGGTGTGTGGCGTTTACTCCTCCGAGTGTAACCTGTTTTCTTAATATATATATATATATATATATATATATATATATATATATGTATCTATACATATATATGTGTGTTTACACACACACACACACATATATATATATATATATATATATATATATATATATATATATATATGTAACAACAACACACAGGAACCAAAATGATAAAACCAAGTAAAAATAAGCTTCCACTAGCAATCTGTATTCTTAACGTTTTCGTTCTATTTATTCCAAAAAGAACTTCATTCTGATGAAGTTCTTTCTGGAATAAATAGAACGGAAACATTAAAAATACAGATTGGGCTGTCTGTTCTTCATCTCATCACTAGTGGAAGCTTATTTTTACTTGGTTTTATATATATATATATATATATATATATATATATATGTATGTGTGTGTGTGTCTGCATGCATCTGTGTGTGCGTATGTGTGTGTGTGTGTGTGTGTGTGTGTGTGTGTGTGTGTGTGTGTGTGTGTGTGCATATATACACATCTGTCCTTCTTTGTGTGCATGTCTGGGTGTCTGTGCGTGCCCAAATCTCTGATCTGAGTGCACAGGAGGAGTGGGTAAAAAGTACAATTTCTGATTTGCTAGCATTTTGTACTATTCATAACTGGAAAATAAAGCATTGTGGAGCTTGCTGTGGGAATTGAAGATGAGCTGAGGAGACTGGAGTCATGAGCATACCACAATGGTTGATACTGTGGCACTACTTTCTTATACAATTTATAAATACTGTGAAAAGAAGAGGTCCAAAGGTATTCTACTGGTTAATGAAACCGGGTACGGTAATGCACTTTTCCATTTTAGTGTTCGATGTCAACTTAGCCGGTAAACCAGGCAATATTCTACAGAAGAATTCTTAAATCTGTGAAACAGGATGGAGTATTCAACTAAGTTGAAAGCTTTTGAGAAATGTATAACAAATACATTTCATACCTTTCATATCCTAACTGGACCACACACACCTTGATGCCCACCATAAGATGCCTTAATCTGAATGCAGTGTGTCACCACACCCTAAAGTACATGACAAAATAATGAACTGCAATTCAATATTAACAAAAAAAGAAGTTATGTACCCACCATAATGTTCCATGTGTGTTGTCCACCATTGTCTTTATTCCTAGCAGGACGGGTTCAGATCTAATCCTTGGAACCAACGCAGCCTTTATATCCAAGCTCGAAGTCTTCCACTAGCTTGTGGCTAAAGCCTATCCCAGCATGCAGTAGGAAATGTCCCCAGATCTTGTTTGCAGTTAAAATAGAAGTAAGAAAACAATCACTGTTGAATAACTCAAAGTGCAATGAAGAAGGCCAGAGAATAAAGATAACCAATTGCACCAACTCAGTCTTTCAGCAGTAAAAATGGATGGGGAAATGGAGGGTGGGAAGTCAGAATGATGGCGAAGATGGAGAACACACATGGACTATTACGGTGAGTACATAACTTCTTTATGTGTTGCCCTATCTCACCTTCATTCTTACCAGGATGGGACAGCGTCAATAGCACAGTCTTTCTTGTGTGGCTCAAGGGAGAATATTCTTCAGAATCATGGAACTAAAATAGGCCTTGTTCCTGGAGGCCAAATCAAGTTTGTAATGAGTGATAAAGGTATGTGGTTTTGCCCATGTTGCGCAGCACAAATAGTATCAATTGGTAGTTTAGCCAGAAAGGTGGAAGAGGTTGCAATGGCTCTTGTAGAGTGAGCTTTAACTCTTTCGGGGAGATCTCTATTTTGAGACTTACAGATGAATGTTATGCAATCTGAAAGCCATTTTGGAAGTGTCACCTTACAGACTGAAGTACCTTTCTTTGAATCTGAATGAGAGTTAAATAGCTGGTCAGACTTTTGGAAGTTCTTAGTCCTGTGTAGATAGAAACGTAATTGCCTATGCACACCCAGTTAATGTAACATGTACTCTGCCTTATTCCCATAATTTGGGTAAACGATTGGTAGCTCTATAGATTGGTTTAAATTTGTTTCTGAACATACTTTTGGCAAATATGAAGGGTTTGTTCGTAAGGACACCCCATCTCTATGGAAAAGCAAGTAGGGAGCCTTACTGTAAATGTTTGTAGTTTTCCTAGCAGAGGTAATTGCTATCAAGACAATAGTTTTCCATGTCAAAAACTTGAGTTCACAAGATGATGCTCAAAAGGGGGAAAAATTAAACGAAATAGGATGAAATTTAAGTCCCATGGTGTTGGGGGTCTCTGATGGGTGGTCTTATTAATAGAGTACCTTTAAGAAATGCTTTTCATAGTCTATTAGACAATGTTGAGGCCAGATTCACCTATGTGAAAAAGTACAGTTTTGTACCTACCATAAATGTAGATGTTCGAGTGCTAATACAGCTGCAGTCATAACAGATGGGTTCTCCTGCCGTCAGGCGGGTCCTCGGTCGGCCGAATTCCAAAGTCTAGGTCCAGTCGCTTCTTCCCTGACGCCAGTGCGCCAGGGGTATAAAAGAACCAGCCGACGCCATTTTCTTCAGTTTTTCTTGCCCCAGATGTCAGGTGCCCCCAGAAGGAAGGCAATACATAAATTTATGTAATAAAGCAATGCAATATAATCAAAATACAGTAGTTGCAAGCAAATACACCATAAACGAATACCCCAATCAGGTTGTATGAGGAGGTGTTAGCCAATAGGCCTGTCCCAAGAGGGGAAGGAGGGAGGGAAACCTGGACTGCAGCTGTATTAGCACTTGAACATCTACATTTATGGTAGGTACAAAACTGTACTATGTTCATCGTGCATACAGCTGCAGTCATAACAGATGGGTAGAATCCCAAAGCTAAGAAAGGGGTGGTATGCACTAGGTGGAACTAGGGGGAGCCAGAATGCCCTGCAAGACTGCAGTGGCAAAGCCTGCTCTAGGTTTGGAGTATAATGGTAGGTGGTAGTGCTTGGAGAAGGTATGCACATAACTCCAAGTGGCTGCTTCCAAAATATCCTTGGTAGGAACTCCTCTGAGGAAGGCTGCAGAGGTAGCTGTGGCCCTTGTGGAGTGAGATCTGATGCCTGCAGGTACAGATTTACCATGAAAGGAGTAACAAAAGCATATGCAGTGGGCTATCCATTTTGAGATTGTCTGTTTGGAAATTGGCTTCCCTTGAGCTCGTATAGCATAGGACACAAAGAGCTGTTCTGATTTTCTGAAAGGCTTTGTTCTGTCCAAATAATAACGCAGCTGTTTGTGGATGTCCAAGGAATGTAGTAGTCTCTCCCCTTTGTTTTGAGGATTAGGGTAGGAGGTAGGTAAGTGTATAGCCTGATTCAAAGCTATCCTGGATACCACCTTTGGCATAAAGGACGGGTTGGTTCGTAAGGAAACTCTGTCCTGATGGAAGATGATAAAGGCTGCACAGCCATGAGGGCTTGTAGTTCGATACCCTCTGAGCTGAGGTGATAGCCAGAAGGAAAGCTGTTTTCCAGGACAAATATTGCAAATCTGTTGAGGCAGCTGGCTCAAAAGGAGGCAAGGTCAGCTTTTCTAGAATGAAATTGAGATCCCAAGCAGGTATTGGTAGTTTCCTTGGGGGTTTTATATTCTTAGCCCCTCTGAGGAATTGTCTTAAGAGGGGGTGAGAGAATAAAGGTGGATCAGTGTTGTATTCGGCAGAAATGGCTGAGGCATGGATTTTGATGGAGGAGAATGAAAGTCCACTGCTTAGCAGCTCAGCTAGATACTGTAATATTTGAGGTAAATTCAGTTTTCCAGGATTCTGGCCCTTTTTCTCATTCCAGGCACAAAACTGTTTCCATTATGCGGAGCAAGCTTTTCTAGTAGACGGCCTTCTGGCCTCCAAAATGACATCCTGCACCTCCTTGGAGAGTAGGATCTGTTGTGATGTTAAGGAATCTTCCATGCGGCCAGATTGAGTGTTTTCAGCTGACTGTGAAGAGTTTTGAAGCTGTGCTGAGTCAGAAGAAGAGGCATTAGAGGCAGGGTCCATGGAGGGGAATGCGTCAGGCTCCTCAGGAGTGGGTACCAGTGCTGTCTTGACCAGTCTGGAGCAATGAGAATCATCTTTGGTCTGCCTGCTCTGGTTTTTAATAGAACTTTGGGCAGCAGAGGAAGAGGTGGAAAGGCATAAACTGTCATTGTTGTCCAACTGAAAGAGAGAGTGTCCACTCTCCAGGCCTGTGGATGAAAAGTCCTTGAGCAGAATTTTGTCAATTGGTGATTTTTGTGGGAGGCAAAGAGATCTATGTCTGGCCTTCCCCATGCTGGAGTTATCTCTGTAAAAACTTGAGGATGCAACTTCCATTCGTGTGTATCTGTCATATTTCTGCTTAGGTTGTCTGCCAGCTTGTTTTCCTTGCCTGGCAAGTACTGTGCTTGAAGTTCGATTTGTAATTCCAGAGCCATGTTCCAAAGTGACATGGCCAGCCTGCATAGGGGGTATGAATGGGTTCCTCCCTGTTTGTTTATGTACCACATTACTGTGGTGTTGTCTGTCCTTATCAATAGTTGACCTGGATGCAGAAGGTCTTTGAAAGCCATAATAGCATTTATTACTGCTAGCATTTCCTTTTGATTGATGTGAAGGTGCTTTTCTTTTTGGGACCATTTGCCCTGAATGCACCGATCTGTCATGTGCGCCCCCCAGGCGTAGTCCGAGGTGTCTGTTGTGATGATTTGCTTGAGGCTTGCAGAATGGGAGACCTGTGTTTGTTTGGCATGCTTGAGCCTACCACAGAAATTCCTTTTGAAGACATGGAATTAGTGGTATTATTGTTGCTAAGCTGTGGCTGTGCTGAGACCATAGGTTTTTCAGGTACCATTGAAGTTTCCTCATATGCAGCTTTGCACATGGGATTAGTAGGATGCAAGATGCCATGAATCCCAGAGCCTGCAGGATTTTCCTTGCAGTCAGCCTGGTGAAATTTGCTAGAGTTCTGAAGTATTGAGTTAGTTGCCCCTGCTTCTCTGGCGTGAGGTAGGCCATCTGGGTGTTTGTGTCCAAGTTGGCACCCAGGAAAATTATTTTCTGAGAGGGTTGTAGCCTTGATTTCTTTTTGTTGACCATGTATCCCAGAGAATTCAACAACATTATTACAAAAGCCAGATGTTTCAGAAGTATGTGCTTGCTGTCCGCTTGGATCAGGCAGTCGTCCAAATATGGGTATATTTGTATCCCTTGAAGTCTGCAGTAGGCAATTACTGATGCCAGGCATTTCGTGAATACTCTGGGCGCAGTAGATAAGCCAAAGGGCAATGCAGAGAATTGATAATGGGTTGAACCTGCAAGAAATCTGAGGTATCTTCTGCAATTTTGTCTGATTGGGACATGCAGGTATGCCTCCTTGAGGTTCAATGTTACCAGCCAAGACTCCTTGCCCAGCATGGGAAGAAGCTGCTGTAATGTGAGCATCTTGAATTTTAGTAAAATGCGTTTAGGATGGATAGGTACAAAATAGGTCTCCAATCTTTTCCCTTCCTTGGTACCAGGAATAGTCTGGAATAAAAACCTAGACCCTTGTTCGCGAGTAGGTACCTCTTGAATAGCTTTCATGTCCATGAGATCTGAAATTTGTCTTTGTGCCTCTGCCCTTTGATTGTGTGGCAGGTTTGGCATGCCTCTCATTTTTGGAAGGGTGTGAAAATGGGAATCTGTAGCCTCTGTTTATAATGTCCAGGATCCATTTGTCTTTTGTGACAATATGCCAATTTTTTGAAAATAATGCCAGTTTTCCGCCTAAGGGTGCTGCCATTTGAGCCTTGCTTGGCATGCAAAGGGAAAGTCATTGGGCTTGCTTTCTGAATGGCTGCGAACTATCCTCACCACCTCTTTGTGTAGGAGCTTGCCATTGTCTGCCTCTAAATGATCCTTGAGATTGCCCTCTGCCCTCGGGCCTGTATCTACCTCTTTGGGGTCTGTCCGTGGCTGGAAAGGACCAATTTTTGGAAGGCCAATTTCTACTGAAACGTGGAGGTTGTACCTGTAGAAAATCTTTCACTGTTTGCATTGATTTAGCCTTTTCCTCCATTTTCTTTAATACCTCCTCAGCTTTAACACCAAATAATACATCCTTTTGCAGAGGGGCATCTAGTAATTTAGCTTTTACATGATCTGGTAAGGTTTGCTCCTTGAGCCAGGCATGTCTATCTATGTATGACTGATCCTGTAACCGCAGCTCTACATGAGGCCTCTAGAGCATCAAAACCACATTGCAATGTATGTTTACCCACTTGTTCTGCACTATGCATCAAATCCTGCAACTCCTTCAAGTCTGGTTGTTCAGGTTGTGACATTTTACTTTTCAACTGTGATAACAGAAACTGTTGGTACTTTAGCATATGGAACTGGCAGTTTAATGCCCTCATGGTTAAGGTGGCCGAGGTGTATACCTTTTTTCCCCACCTTTCTAAAGATCTGGAATCTCTCTCGGAAGGTAATGGATTTTTAGCAGTGGAGGCCTTAATTCCCTTGGGGCCCTGTGAGATAGTTTCTGGGTCAGCCGTATGGCTTTTGTATAAAAATTGGTGTGAGTCAGGAACCCGGTAGTACCCGTCAGGCTTGACTGGGGCTGGAGGTAAAGAATCCGGGTTAAGGCAGGCCTCCGAGTACACATCATCTAGTATGTCTAAGACAGGAGGTATAGCCAGAGGCCAGTGCTGGGGTAGCAAGAGAAAATCTCTAAGCCTTTTCTTGGAATCTGAGTACTCTTGGCCTTCCCAGTGGAAGTGTTCCCTTAAGGTATGCAAGGTTTCCCCAAATGAGTAATCCTCTGGGGGGGAGACAGAGGGGAATGGACTCCTCAGCATCAGAATCTTCAAAAGGGGGGTAAGAATGTTCCTGTTCATCAGAGTGCTCTGAAATAATGGAGGCCTGGTCAGAGGAGGGGGATTCTTCCTCCACTCTGGGCCTTTTGTCCGGGGTTGAGAACCCTGATAAAAGCAATCAAATCCTCAGCCATTTTAAGCATCTGTTTTTTAGGCATGGGGCCTGGAGAAGGGCCCTGTGGAGCTTGTCTCTTAGAATGCATGGCTGCTTTAGACTTAGTGAAAGCCTTGATAGAAAAAGAAGAGTAAGGTCTGAAGACACCTTGAGAGGAGGCAGACCTGTCTACATTTTGAGATTCACCACCAAAAGTGGCTTTGGTATCTGTAGTCGGGGTGTGGGCCGAGGAGCCTGCGACCTCGGGTACAGAAGACACCGCCAATGAAGTGTCGTTGGTAGGCAGGGGCTGCGTAGGTGCCTCGCTGAGAACCGGACCACCTGTAGTCGGCTTTGGCGTGGTGTCAGTAGAGGCCGCGGACCTCGTCTGTCGGTCCTTATCTTTGCGTTTTTTAGACAAAACTGGAGTCGGAGTATCCGACGACATAATATAGTTAAATTTTCTGCCAAAATAGTGCTGGGCGAACTCCGCCCGACGCTTAATGGTGCGTTTGTTGAATGTAGCCCAAAAATGACAGGCAGAGACGTCGTGGTCTGGGCCTAAGCACGGAATGCAGAGGGAATGAAAATCATTATGCGATATTTGCTTCCCACAAGAAATACAATTATTAACTTTGTCTGACATCGGTCTGAGGCAAGAAAAGTTTCCCCAACGGGGTACTTAGCTTTCAAGAAGACTTTAGTTGCAAAATTTTCGTAATTTCAGGAGCTGGCCGACCGGCACTTGCGAACTGCTTCTGCTTCGGGCACCGCGCGGCAAGAAAGACTGAAGAAAATGGCGTCGGCTGGTTCTTTTATACCCCTTTTATACCCCTGGCACACTGATGTCAGGGAAGAAGCGACGACAACCGACGCCGGACCTAGACTTTGGAATTCGGCCGACTGAGGACCCGCCTGACGGCAGGAGAACCCATCTGTTATGACTGCAGCTGTATGCACGATGAACATCTACAGATCACTGCAAGTTGAACTCTAATGGTTGCCGCAGCTGCACCCTCGTTGAATAATTTTGCAAGGAATTCTAGAAGGGAACTGACTGGGGCAGAAAAAGGATCAATGTGGTTATGAGACGCCCATATAGAGAATCTTTTCCATTTGCTTCTATATATCTTTCTTGTAGAAGCCTTATGAGAAGAAATTGGAATGTGTTTAACTGATGGAGAGTTTAGGAAACTTGGCTATTGTTGGAATCGGAGCAGCCAAACTGCTAATTTGAGGGTTTGAAGGGGGAAGGATCCTGATGCGCGAGTCAAAAGGTCTGGAACTGGGTCCAAAATACAAGGCTCTTCCCAAAGGTGAGGCCACAGGAAGGAGAACCAGATTTGATGAGGCTGGTATGGAGCAATAAGTATTAAGTATTAAGTCCCTTCCCAAGCAATTGGCTTCCTGATGTACTTTGGGTATTAGATGAAAAGGAGGAAGGTGTAGAGGAGACCCAAAGGCCAATTGTGAACAAGTGCATCCCTTGGTGACTCCCCCGGAGGAGGAATAAGGGCATAGTAGCTGCTGCATTTGGCATTCATGGATGTCGCAAAAAGGTCGCAGCAAGGCTGGCCCCATTTGCTGACAATCTTTTCCACTACATCCTGTTTTAGGGAGCACTCATGAGGCATCAGAATCGCTCTGCTGAGTCTGTCCACTATCACGTTGGATTTCCCAGGATGTGTGTTGCTTTCAGAAAACATTGGGAAGCGGTCACTCACTACCATACTCTCAGCGCCTCTCGTCAAAGGGGGTAAGATCTGGTTCCTCTTTGTTTGTTTATATACCATACAACTGACCTGTTGTCTGTCTGAACTGCAGCGGTTTCCAGCGGAAGAGAGTCCTGGAATGCTTGCAACGCTAGAAGCACCGCTCTCATCTCTAGGACACTGATGTGCAAATGGGACGTGATCCTGCCAGGTGCCTCGGACTGTCTTTCCAAGATAATGCCCCCTCACCCTATCTGAGAGGCATCTGTGGTCACTGTGCCCAGTGGTTGGGGAAGTACAAATGGTCAACCTAGGGACACGAGTGCAGTAAAGTCACCAACAAAGGTCTTTTTTGCAAGTTTCTATTATTACTATTTTGTGGGACATCAGCAATTCCTGCATTGACCACTGAGTGGATAGTAGCCAATGGAGAATTCTCATGTGCAGACGTGCTAAGGGGATCAGAGTTACAGCCGCTGCCATGGTCCCCAAGACCTTTAGGACTATCCTTGCTTTGGCCTTTTTCTTTAGGAGAAGATTGAAAATCTGACGTCGTACAACTTGAACTCTTTCTGGAGGAAGCCTGGCCATCATGTTTGTTGAATCCAATTCTGCTCCTATAAATACGACATGCTGATAAGGCAGCAAAGTAGATTTCTCGTTTATTGTAATTCCTAGGTGAGAGCAGAGCTGCAAGGTGGTGTCTCTCACCTTTATTAGTAGATGCTCAGTGGTGGTGGTTAGGAGCCAGTCGTGTAAGTATGGAAACACCCGTAATCCTAGGCGTTTCAAGTGAGCTGCTACTACTGCCATACATTTGGTGAACACTCTGGGGGCTGTAGTGAGGCCAAAGGGCAGAGCTCAAAACTGGTAGTGACCATCTCCAAGCCGAAAGCGCAGGTGTCTCCTGGATTGCCTGTCCACTTTTATGTGGTAGTACGCATCCTGTAGGTCTATCAAGCACATCCAATTGTCTTGTCCCAGAAAAGGGAGTATTAACTGCAGTGTTACCATCCAAAACTTGGACTTTCTTACTGATTTGTTTAAATTTCTAAGATAAAGAATTGGTCTCCAGTCCCCTGTTTTCTTTGGAACTAAAAAGAATCTTGAGTAAGTTCCGGATCCTATTTGGTCTGCGGGGACTATTTGGATAACTCTTTTGTCTAGCAACTTTTGAATTTCAAATGTTGGCTGTTGCCTTTGACTGGGTGGAATGTCTGGGATCTTTTTTTTGTTTGGGACAGGAAAGAAAAAGTCTATGGAGTAACCTCTGGATATGATGCTTTGTATCCATGTGTCTTTTATTTATTGCCAGGTTTCTGGGTGCAAAGATAAGTGATCCCCAATTACCTACAGAGATGGAAAGGCAGGCCCTCCTTTCAGGAGCTCTGAAAGGGCTTACCAAAGAAAAATTCAACCTGGTTCTGCGGACCCCCTCGGCCACATGGTCGGAATCTTCCATTACTACTTCCCTCTCTGCCCCTGGGGGAAGATTCACCACGTGTGTGCTGGAAAGCTCTCTCAGATTTTTGAAACCACATTTTGCCACTTACTTTCTGACCTTTGGGATAAGGTCTTGTAGGTAGGGAAAAATGGACTCACACCTGGTTAGTTTGTCCTTGACCTTGGGCCCGAACAGGGATGAGCCATCGAACAGAGCATTCACAAAGGAAGATTTAAAGGGCTCCGCGAATTCATACAAGCGCATCCAAGAACACCTCCTTAGGGAAATTCCTGAACCCGCTGCTCTACTTGCTCCATCTGCTGCATAAGAGATCAGTCTCATGGAGGCATTGACAACTGAATTTAAGGTAGAGAGCTGAGAGGAAACTTCATCTGAAACCCCTTCAGCTACGGAACCTTGGAGAGTATCTCCTAGCTCTTTCAGGAGGTCTCTCTTTAATCTAGTATAATGGGTAAGGTAATTCAGCAATCTGAGGACAAAAAGCACTAAAGAAAAAAATGCACTTTCCATATCTGTCCGTTGTACAAGACTCCTTGCTCGGTGGATGAAGAGAAGATGATGACTCAGAGTTCCTTCTTGGTGGCTGCCACCGCCACCCCCATAGCATCTACTAGGACTCCCTTAGAAAGGTTCTGTCTGGTAGGGGTGTTATGAACTTATCTGGCCTCCTAAGAACAGGTTCCACTGAATCTGGAGACTGACACACACCTTCCGAGAAACTAGGTCCATAAGTTCATCGAAAGGTGGAGAGACCCAACTGGAGGAAGGGTGAGATCCGAAGGCCTTCAAGTATATGGACACCTCTGCCGAAGGGTTAGAGGACTTCCAGCCAGCTCTCTGTTTAAGTATTTCTAAGATGTCTCCAAAGGCAACATCATCAGGAGGTGACTGTGGGGACCCTTCAGCTTCATCAAGGTCTGTATCAGAAGTGGACTCTTCTGGGGAGTCTAAATGCTTCCTCTTACATAATCTCTTTTGAGGGACCTCTTCAGATGGGTAGTCTTGAGAGGCTTCAGAAGAGTGGGGGGTGCCCTGTGAGGCATCCTGAGACCTAGGATCTCTGCTGTCCTTTGGATGCAAGGATTAAGAGGCAGATATCAGTGTTTTTGGGGGAAGAACATTCTGTGATGACAACTGAACTGTTTGTGGAGACAGTACTCTCCTAATCACCTCAAAAGCTTCCCCCCGCCCCTTGTCTGAGGAAATCCCTGGATCCAAAGTAGTCGAGAGAACCCCCAGAATCAAGGACGATGGGCCCAAGGCTGAGGTAAGAGCTGAGCTTACCTGAGCCAATGCCCCGAGAGGCAAGGTCGGATGAGACAACTGTCTGATCCGACTTGCTTCCCTGGACCCAACTGGAGAGCGTCGCCTCCCAGACTCCTCGAGCTCCGATGGAGCCAAAGACATCAGAGCAATGGCTCCAAAGACCCCATTATAGGTCTTGGATCCGATGGTTCCACAAAATCAGACTCTGAAGTCTGAAATTGGATCGAAGTAGGAATCGGAGCAGAAGGGGAGGATGCAGTTGGATTTGAAGCCCTCGGGGTTGGATCCGATAGCAACATGGCCAGTGCTGGTGTCCTTAACCTCTGTACCATTCGATCCACGTCATCATCAGATAGGCTCCTGTAAGACAGAGTCAAGGGGGCTGGAGTAGGGGAGAATGGCTCCAGACTTGAGACTGGCTCCGAATATCAAACTCTGCTGGCACTGAGACAGATGGTGTCAGAGCAGTAGATTTGTCAGTTCCGATGGGCTTCGGATCCAGCATCGAGATTTTTACAATCTTTTATGACGGCTCCGATGAAGCACAGGAAGAGGAAGATCTCTTCCCAGACTTGTCTGATTTTGACGTTGGAGATTTGTCAGTTTTTGGTAAACCCAGACCTTTTTGTACAGCCTCCAAGAAGGGGGTTTTCAACAGTCCTCTCAATATCAATGTTTTTCTTCTCCAGGAGAGCTCTGCCGTTAAAGGAATGATAGATAGAGCAATACTCCTGGAGATGGGCAGCTCCTAGACAATACACACAAATTGTGTGTCTATCACTCAAACACATTTTTTTGCCCACATTTTTTGAAACGTGATGGTTTTGAATCCTTAGAAGACATTTTGACAGAGAAGAAAATAAGTAGAGAAGTTTTTTTTTTTTTTAAACAGCAAACGTTTTGACAATAAGCAAAGTATACTGAATTAAAGGAGAGCACAGCCCTCTAACTTAAACAAGCTATGCCTGGGAGATGGAAAGGAAAAGGGGAGGAGATAGTCCTCTAACTTAAATGGGCTAAGGGGGGAGGCAGTTCTCTAACTTAAACGGACTGTCTTCAAAAAGGGTCTTGAAGAGAAGACAAGCAAACAAGAAGAGTAAGCACACCCTAATTTAAACGGGCTATCTAAATTTTAAGGTAGAAGCTGGGAGAGGGAAAACAAGGCCTAGAGGAAAGACAACAGCCAACAGCAGGAAATAGCCACAAAAAACGGAACTAAACTAGCTATTTTTAACAAACAGCAATAAGGAATAAACAATTTCCAATGGAGAAATATATAATGAAAGGTATACTTAGCCAGAGCTAGTAGAATAAGCAGCCGATCTTGTTTAGCGGCAAACAAGATCTGAGGAAGTTTCCTACTGCATGCTGGGATAAGGTTTAGCCACGAGCTAGTGGAAGCTTAAGCTTGGATGGATATAAAGGCCAAGTCGGATCCGAACCCACCCTGGTAAGAATGAAGGCAAGAGAGGACAACACCACATCAGATATTTAAAACTAAATTGTCCAGCTATAAATCTTACTGTGGCTAGGGTAATCTTAACACCTATAGGCAGTAACTTTTATAGAGCTGATCTGTCAAGTCTAGATCACAATGAGGGAGGCAAAAAAAGGATTTAAAACAGACTCACCCAGTGCCTGTAAGTGATCCATCTGGGTGGAATGCAATGTCATACACTCCTTTGCTGTGGCCTTCCTGATGTAGGATCTCCTCCTGGACTTCCAGATCCCACAAACGCCAAGAGTGGTCATAGCTGCAAATTCAAAGAAAATTCCACATAATTCACTCAAAAATATACTCCTTCCGAACAGATTTTTCTACAAGATACATAAAAAGAGCATTAAAGTGTCCTATTAACTCACTGCATTTTTTAACAAAAAAAATAAGTAAATGAGACAGCTTTGTCTAGTCACCTGAGCATACCTGTTGGACACAGATCCAAGAATCCTTTAACCACTGGTTCTCAGATCTGTTTGGCAACCCAGTCTAATCTTCTTGACAAACTTTTTAAGATGCTAAAGGCAAAGAATTTGAGCTGTGATAAAAATACCTTTAATAGAAAAATGACTTCATTCTGTCTCAAAATTTTGAGAAAGATAATCCAGCACTGAAGGTACTGTAGCTGCATATGGATCCAAATATTTGCAATCTCCTTGAACAAAAAAAAAAACATGCCCTTGCTTTTGTATGTTGTTCCCTGTTGAGTTTCTGTGAAGAAGTAGAAATCTGAACTACCCAGAAGTGGGAAGTAAGGCCTCTGGCCATGGAGAGACCAGGGTGTTAAAATAAAGAGAATGGGTGTCTCAATCTGGGCCTGCCACATGAATGGGGAAGCAGGATCTTGAAAGACTGCACATCAACAGGGTTCTCCAAAAGATGAGGCCAGAGAAAGGGGGGAAAAACTTGATGAGTTCACACACAAATAAGAGTAATAAATGACATACAGGCTCAATAGCTGGAAAAGGTTTATAAGCTTGAAATGTTTACAAATGTTTAAGGAAAAGTGAGCATATAAACTCAGCAAGTATATGACTGTGATATGAGGTTGATGACCGTTTTGAATGCATGCGGAGTTCAATAAAGATGCGTTTAGCCACAAAAAGGTAGATAAGAAGCAAGCCCCTCCCCACCAGCCGCTGTTAAAAGACCAGACCACAGCAATGATGTCAGCATGGACAACTGTGGTGACAGGTACTCTTGAAAGGCCTACTAAAATGTGAGGAGGACTGCCCTCGTTATTAAGATAGTGACATAAAAGCTAGCCTCTGACTGTGCCCATACACCCTGGAGAGTCTGCCCTTTTGAGATTTGGCACAGAGTGACCATAGTGAGGTTTAGACTGTGCAGCTACCAAATCAGATGTGACCTGTACACTTCAAAAATTCTAATCTGAAGGCACATGTGATCTGCAAGCTGGGATCATTGAATTTTCATCATTTGCTAAAGAACTTGCATATAGTATCTTGCAGAATCACACATGTAGGTTCACAGGTTCATAGGATGATCCTAGGCTATTGGCTTGGAGGCCCTTATAAGCCTAGCCAAGAATGTTGCCCATGTTCCCTTAAAGTCAGCACCTGTTTCCCATGTTCAATAGGGGCACAGGTGGGATCCTAGGGGTTTATTTTCTGTTTCCCATCCAGTTGTCCAGGTTCCTCTTAAAGAGGGCTAGAGAGGTACTCTGTTTGACATGGAGAGGCAGTCTACTCCACAGATGGGGGAGTCTTTGATACACAAATCTATCTCGTCAATAAGTTCTACTAATGTCACAGACCAGGTTAGGGCCTTGCGTGCAGGTTGCATGAGTGGAGTTTGTCTTATGGATATGCAGCAACTCCATCAAGGCTGGGTCTGAGATGGCCTTGCATGCCAGACACAGGTCACCTCTGAGCAGTCTGTATGAGACTGAGTAGAGGGACAGGGCGTTTAGCCTGTCTGTATAGGATAGGTGTTTGAGACCCTGGATTTTCCTAGTCAGAAACCTCTGTGGTCTCTCCAGCTGCTACATGTGCTTGACAAGGTACATGCCGAAGGGGGCACTGCACTTGATAATGGGTCTGATAAGGGAGGAGTACAGGGATGTTATGATCTTCTTGTTCATGGATGAAGTACATTTATTTATGAGGTGGGCCCTGTAAAAAGCCTTCCGTACAACGGAGGCAACGTGGGGGTCAAAAGTCAGGTTGCTATCAACCTGGGTGCCCAAGTCCTTCACGACTGACTGAGTTCTTAGTACGTTATTAATGTGAAAATTAGTGAGGATGCCATTTTCCCTAAGGAGATAATGATGCATTTCTTGGCATTCAGTTTGAGGCTATGCTTTTGGCACCAGTCATTAGTCTGAGTAAGGCCTTCTTGGAGGATGTTCACATCACTGGGGGAATTTAAGACAGTGCCAGCTTGCAATCATCTGCAAATTGGTCAGCCACAGACCACTGGTTTTGACTTGCACCTCAGAAAAGTATATCCCAAACAGTAGAGGCCCCAAGACCGATCCTTGGGGTACACTGCTCATTACGGGTCTACTACTAGAGGTGGCTTCCTTTACTCTGAGTGGGTTCCATTACTGAGACAGTTAGCTACCCATCTGGTAACATACAGGTTGATGCCTAGCTGGGAGCATTTATCTATTATGCCCAAGTGGGGAATAGTGTCAAAGGCTTTGGCAAGGTCAAGATAGGCAGTGTGCCCAGTCTTCCCCTCGTCCATGGCTTTGTTGACTGTTTCGAAGAAGTCGACCAAGTTTAACAGGCATGATCTCCCTTTGACAAAGCCAAACTGTGTGGGGTCAAGTGCTTGGAAGATGCCAATCTCCTTGTTTATAAGGTCCATGACAACGCATTCTATGGTCTTGTAGATCAGGCTAGTTAGGCTGATGGGCCTATAATTGCCTGGGTCAGTGGACACTCCACCTTTGTGTAGAGGGATGACATGGCTGTCCTCCATTCAGCTGGGATGAAGCTGGTGCCCAGGCTTTGGTTGAATAGGTTGTCTAATGGAGCTGAGAGCTCATGTCTGAGTTCATGTAGGTACAGCCAAGGATATTATCGGGTCCCATGGAGAATGCATTTTTTGCCTTTTGAGAGGGCATTAAGGTCCTGCTCCCTGGTGATGTCCTGTTTTACTGATGAAAGGGACAGGGGGGTGAAGTTTTCACTGAACCTGTCTGCCAGCAGGTTGGCTATATCTATGGTGTTTGTGTAGGTGGTGTTACTGACCACTGGTTCAGAGCAGATTTGGGTGTTACCTTTGAGATTGCGGACATACGTGAAGAAGGCCTTGTGATTGTCCTTAGTGGATGTGGCCAATTTGGACTCAAAGTTAGCCTTACAGGATTTTACAAGTGACTTTATTTGCTTGTTCAGACAAAGGAGAGATTGCTTCTGACTTGGCACCTGTTCCTTCATGGTCCTGGACACCAATTTTTTCCTTTTATTATAGTGTTTGTTTATTGCTGCTACCCACCAGACAGGTTTACTTTTCCTTGAAGATGATGATTTGGTCCTGTCAGATATTGCTGAGTCCATACAGCTATGAAGGTGCTCATATAGTTTTTTGGCGTAGGTGTGGACATTAGTGCTAGCTCCAACTCAAGGGACGGTGGCTGTGAAGCTGCTTATACTTGCTCTGAGGAGACTGTAGTCAGCTTTGGAAAAGTTTTTTCGTTTGACCGTGACAAGGGGGGAGGGGTCAGGGGAGATGGTGACTTCAAAAGTGATCACTTCATGGTCAGATCTTACCAATGAGGATGACACTGTAGGGGGGCTACTCATGTTGGTTAGGACCAGGTCCAGGATATTTTCACCTCTTGTAGGGGTGTCAACCAGCTGATCCAATACACTGGCATTGACGAAGTCAAGGAATCTCTGGGCACTCATGTTTGGGCTAGAATAGGTCTTACACTCTGTTGTTGGGTAGTTAAGTTAAAGTCACCCAGGATCAGGGTGGAAGGTTGAATCTTGATGGATTCAAACAAGTCCAGATAAGTGGAGTGGGGGTCCTGAATCATGGTTGGGGCTCTGTGGATAGCTATGATTTGAAGGTCCAGATATGTGGTGTGGGTGTCCTGAGTCATGGTTGGGGGGTCTATGATTTGAATAGGTGCTTTGTCAACAGTTAACTGCACTTGGAGTGCCTCCTGTGTGTCATACCTTTAGACCAGCCTGGAGGTGTGTATGTCTTTGATAAATATTGAAACTCCACCTCCTTTGGGCTTTGTAGCCCTCCATTTGGAGTCTGAAAGTATGGTAGGATGAGTAACCTGGTAAGGCTGGGGTGCTCTCCACTGCTTTGAACCAGGTTTCAGCAACTGCACAAATGTCAGCATCCCCCAAGGCAAGGAATGCTTGCAGTGAGTGCAGTTTAATGCTAAGACTCCTACCATTTAGTAGCATGACCTTTAAATTTTGTTTAGAAGAATTTTTCATGTTGGTAATATTGTGCTCATGACTTTGCCTAAAAAACGCACTATGGGGGAGGCAAGAGCCTTTGCCAGAAGCCTGAAGCCCGGGGGAGACAGATGAAGGCCATCTCTGGCAAAGCATCATAGTCTGTCAATAATGTCTTCCCAGGCTGCCAGGTACTGGATCCCTTTGGAATGGCACCAGAAGCTAAGGCAAGTGTTAAAGTCAATCATCTTCTGTTTGTATTGAGGCATCATTCTAGGTGATGGTAGGATGCTGCTTAAGGCTAGGGACATACCTGCCTGGGACACGTATTCAACAAGCTCAATCATGTCTCTCTTCATATAGTCCAGAGAGGTGCATCTCAAGTCATTCACACAAACATGGACTATGACACAGTCATAACAGTACCTGTTGTTAACAGACTTGAGAGGGTGTGTGATATGGCTGATTCTGGCATCTGACAAGCAACTTACCTTGACTTTCTCCTTGTCTAGCCTGGTGAAGGACACATCTGTGTGTCTCACGATAGAGTCTCCTATGACTAGTATGTTGGGTTTGTGGCTGGGCCTTAGAGGCTATGAGACACAGATGCGTGTACTATGTATGATGCTTGGTGCTGAGGTTTGTGCTGTGCATGCGAGTTTTGCTTTGGAGGTCTCTTTAGATGTAGATTGTTGTTGCAGCCATCAAACCCAAAGCTCTCAGACAAAAATATATTGCTAGAAACTGAGACTGAAAAATTTGTCATATTAGGCTTTGTAATGGTGTGATCTTACTCATAGGAAGCATAGACACAATATGACAAGAGTTTCTGAAGTGCACCATATGAACATAAACATTTGAGAATGTATGTAAACAGAAAAAAATGTTAATATGGCTTGTTTTCTTATCTGTTAATGCATGTTTGCCTATGCCCTAACTGATAACTTGTCAAAGAAGTTAAAAAAGGCAATTTGAAAGGCTTCTTCTGAAATAAACTTGCTCAAGCCACTCAAATTAAATATGAGCCTGAGGTCTTTTCTTTTCTTGAACACCAAAAAAAAAGAACCTGAAGCACTACCCTAATCATTTTTGGGTTTGGTGGGACCTCTTGGTTGACAAAGAGGCTTAAAACCTCCTTTATTGACACATTTTTCTGACAGAGGGGGACTTCTAGCAAGAGGGGGCTGCTTGTGGAAGGTAACTGTAATTACTGTCCTTATCCACCAGTCTTGAAAGATGGCCAGATGCACCTGAAAGAGGAGGAACAACCAACCCTCCCGATAGTCTCCAAGGTAGAAAAGTTGGGCAAATTATCAGATGAATCTCAGCTGCTCTCCACTGGAGGGGGGATCAAAATTGCTATATTGTTGCAAATTATTCCTGCATATGTCCTGGTGACCATTCTGAAAGTTACCATGATACGTTTCTTTTTTTCCAGACCTCTTATTATTCTACACCTAAACCAAAGCTGAGATGGGCTCTGTTATGTTCCTGAAAAGGTGATCTATGGACTTTGACATCTTACATCAGTAGCTGAAAGTCTTGCTTTCCTCTTTCCATGTTCTTCATGTGTGCCATAACTTGTAGTCCAAAAAGAGTGACAATCAAATGAGTCATTTGTAAAGGTTGCCTTGATATCCTTAATGAAATCTGCCAAGCAAAGACAGGTGTGATCACAGAAAGCAATGACGACACTTGCCTGTCCAGGCCAAACCCACAAATGGAGTTATAAGGCTAATTTCATTGTGACGTTGGAAATGAATAAAACTGTTGCCTACTGCAAATGAGTTTTTAGTTGTCCATCAGAAAAACTGTCCTGCATCAGATGCAATTTGTCTAGTTCCTAAGAGAACATTACCATTGTGAGAGTAAAGAACAGGTTAAAATGGATTTCAGTGGATTTTTTCTGAAAATGTCAAATAAATGTTCTGCATTTCAGTGTGTAGAGTGCACACAGTTAACTAACTTGGCAAAAACATATATCTTGGCATTCATTGTTAATAAGAATCAGAAGTAAAATATTTTATCTATTATAAACCATGCAGCTTGTGAAATTTACTACCTATAAGCAGGTCAAGACAAACTCTTGTATGCAGCTGTGTCTCGTCAATATGATACGCAAGATTGGCCAAGGACAAAAAGAGTTATTCTTTAGGAACAGAATGTTTAAGATATGGAAAACAAACTGTCAGCAGACCAGCTTGAAAGGAAAGACTTATTCTGGCAAATTCTCTAAACTGCTGATGCAGACAGGAAAAGACATTATAAATATTGGAACTTTTTCTTTTGTATGAGAGACTGATTATTCTAAGCTGAAGTATGTTTTGATGTATATACCTTTCACTGTTAAACAAGATGTAAACCTCGCGCGCAGTAAATGAATGTCGTAATAGCAGAACTGTCTCAGTGTCTTCATTGAGTAAAGGTACAGACTACCTGAATAGTGTAATACCACTTTAACAGTGGCGAGACCAGTCCAGTACAAACAACTGTGGGGGGGGGGGGACCTGAAGAGGTGCCTCTCACAGTGTGACATTCCAACGCAGATCTTCTTAGAATCGATTCTTCTCTTCCTAAACTTTGTCCATTGACTGGAGGACAAACACTGCAGTGCAGTACAGGGCAGTACACTAATTCTCCTTCAGACAGTTGGTGATATACGAGGTCCAAATTTTCCACTGCCAGAAATTCATCTCACCAGCATCTAGTGAAAGACAGCAGAGAATTCTCCCACAACTGATTTTCGTGTCAAGACTGGCCACCTTGTCCTGAACATTTGTGGTAAATATTTTCTTCTGTTTTTCTTTTAACAATGAATGCAATTCATGATAATGCCAAGAAGTGCACTCAGTCTTTTACTTTTGATGTGTCTGAATCATATGTAGATGTGTGAAATTATTTAAATACATGGTATGATCAGCATGTGAGCACCTGTAATTCTTTATTAGGGGAAAACTGATAATCCATCATTATGCAAATGAATTGCTACCTTTGATTGGTATGTACATAAGGAAAAGTGCCACAGAATGTACAAAAATGTGCTATTTGCAATGATTTAAAAGTTGTCTTTTTGCATCCCTTGTCATAAACGTATTGTACAAAACCTGGTACACAACCAGGATAAAGTAATGCCTGAAGCACAGACCATGGTTCCTGTTGCAAAAGATTTGTTAGACGGTGATGCAGATGTCAACGTTTATACTTTATAGTCTGATTTGCAGGAGTTTAAGGATTGGATTGCTAAAGTTAGCAACCAACAAGATCTTGACCTCATGGGTCATTTTCAGACTTACTGTAATAAATGGAATGCATCTGATAAACTGCATACTGACACCACTGAATGTATAAAATAATTTTCTCAGTTTTTGAAAGTCTCACAGACTGAAATGAAGACCTTTACACAAACTGTTATTGAACAGGGCAGTAAAGCTACTGGTATGATAAAAGGGTTAATAAGTAAAATTGTCCGTTTGCAAGAAAAATATGACAAGCAACTGGCTGACACACAGCATGATGTAACTGTTGTAAGGGAGCAGATAAACACATTACGAGCTCAGTTGGAGACACAGTAATCTAAGGCTGCTAGAGCAACAGACTTGGCTAATCAATATCTTTTAAAATTACAAGCCCTGTTAGAAAAATATCAATCTAAAGCACTAGAAACTGCTGTTACCAGTCCTATCATAGCCTCAGCAGGTTTTACTGCTGAAGTTTATCATCAGTCTAGGATGTTAGAAACTCTCCTTAAGTGGGATGAACTGAAGGGTATTTTTAATAACATGATTACATTTGAAGTTTGGGTTCTTAAAACTGGAGGCACTGTATGGAATGATACACTTGAATGTTGTTTCTGGAATTTTATTCCTCAGCGTTTCATGGCTTATATTCAGCAAAAGCAGTATCCAATACAAACTAAACACCTATGAATGACAGCAGTATTGTTAGCATACACTAGGGGACAATCTCTCACACCAACACTTTTAGATCAGTTTCAAATGACAGTCTGTGATTCCCTGGAAGAACAAGCCGAACATTACCAGATGGTATATATGCTAGTTAATGACAGTGATGAAAAAGATATGAAAGATGTCAATTTTCAAAAAGCTGTTATGCGCTCCTTTCTGGACCATTTGGAATGTGTTCCAAGGGATACTAAACTTATTTATGAAGAATCTTCAAACACACTCACAGAGTTAGTAGATAAATTGCTGCAAACACATATTATGTGTAAAGATAATGCTATTCACAAGCAAAAGATTTACACTCCCCGTTCTGCACCCACTGTTAGTGAAGTAAGGGGAAGGGGGCATGGGAGATGGATTAATCAGGGACAGCAAATCCCACAGCAGGTAGCAGAATAATCACGCCAAGGGCAAGTTACACAGGGGCAACAATGGGCAGCATCAGCTCCCCCAGCCACTCCGCTTCTCAAGTTACTCAATCTACAGAGGGTCCTCAAAAGAGACAGCCTATTTGTTATTCCTGTAAACAGGTAGGTCATACTAAAAATGATTGCAAATATTATCGCAGATGGCACCAGGAACAAGAGGCAAAGGGTAAGTTTCTTACCGTGAAAAATGTTGATAAGCCACGTGTACCACGACAGCAACAGTAATGCAGCCAGAAGTACAAACACAACAGTACACTTCACAACAATATGTGACAGAGGGTAATAGGGGACTACAGCAACAACCCCTATATACCACAAACACTCAACAGTCAGTATTCCCAATACAGCAAAGGGATGGTGTGACACCTAGTGTCAATGTACAAGGTAATATTATTAGCACACAGGATACAACTGTCCCTTCTGACTTTGTTCCTGAGGGTCCAGTAAATCCTAATTATCAGCAGCAAATAGCCTTGCATCATGAACTTACTCAATCTTCTTATGTTGACTGCGAAGAGGTTGAGGAAACACTGCAATTATGTCCTTTACAGTCCATACCACTGATGATTCGGGGTGGGAAGTAGATCTACTATAGGGTTGTGACCCCCCCCCAAGTCTCTTTCTTGACTAACTTCAAGAAAGGGAAAGATGGACGACCACTTATCAACATTTGGGTAGAGGGGAACCTGTGGGAAGATGTTCTTCTAGACACAGGAGCGGATGTCTCAGTGACAGGTAGGCATTTGCCTCCTGCCTTGTCTAAACGTACATGTATTTCAGGTTTTAATGGCTCTGGGAGTCTAGCCATAGGTAGTGAACCTGTACAGGTACAATTCTCCTGTCAAGGGGAACCAGTGAAAGGGGTATTTTTGATGCAGAATTCTTCTGCTTCCACAATCTTGGGAATGGATATATTATCCAAAATGGAAATTGTCAGAGACCTTCCTAATGGCACTATATTGCAAGGACAAGGTCCCATGTTGTGTATGATTGAGGCAATACATGTATCAAACAGTTCTGAAAAGAGCCGTACTGTCAGCCCTACTGAATATGAAGTATGGTTAAAGGTAAAACAACAGTTCCCTAAATTGTGGTCTCAAGGGCCCACAGACTGCGGGAAGCTACAGGAAGCAGTTTCTGTAGGTAGTGACGAAGATTTTATTCCACCATTTCAAAAACAGTATACAATCCCAAAGGAAGCAGAGACAAACATGCAAAATTGCATACGATGATGGCTTGATGTGGGAATAATTCAAATGGGAAACAGCCCTACAAATTCACCCATATGGCCAGTTAAAAAGAAAGATGGCACTTATCGACTGGTTATTGATTTACGAAAAGTGAATCAATTCATGTCTCCCCGGACTAATCTGTTTCCAGGGGTCCCAGAGTTAGCAACAAGAATAAAACCACAAAGTCAATGGTTTATGGTCATAGACTTAGCTAATGGTTTTCTTTGCAGTACCACTGCAGGAAAAAGACTGGCAAAGGTTTGCTTTCACATTTAAAAATGAACAGTATGTCAAGGCACGGTTACCGCAGGGGTTTCAAAACAGTTCAGTTATATTTCACCAAATAGTTGGACAAATACTACAAGGTCTAGAATCTGATGATTCTGTTCTGCATTACACTGATGACATACTAATAAAGTCTGAAACAAAAGAACAGCATTTAACTAAAGTGGCACAGGTCCTTCAAACACTGCAGGAGGCAGGGTTTAAAGTTAAAAGTGAAAAGGTACAATTCATGTCATCTGAAGTAAAATTTCTAAGTACTATTTTAAGTCATTCTGGGCGTACTCCTTGTTCGGAGAGGGTGCAGGGAATTTTGCAAATGGATAAACCGGTTACCATTCCAGATTTGCACAAATTTCTGGGTATCATGAATTATAATTGGGAATTTATAGAGGATTATGCCAGCATGGCAGTTCCTCTGTATCACATGCTTTCTAGCCAGAAAGAATGACATTTTCTGGAGTGGGGACCAAAGGAAAATATGGCTTTTTGTGATTTAAAGGCAGCACTGGCAAAGCTACAGAATTAGTAGCTCCAAGTCTAACACATCCCTTTGTGTTACAGGCAGCAGCTGGAGCCAACACATTCTCTGTTGTGCTTTTACCGGAGTTGCATCAGGGCTCTGATTCTAGAACTGAAAAGAATTTACGCCCCATTACATTTTCCAGTAGGAAGATGACACATGTTGAGGGGGGATATCATCCATGTATTCAGCAACTTTTGGCAATTTACTGGGGGTTTAAAACAAACTGAATACCTAACAGCTTTTTCTAAAGACATTACAGTACAGACACAGCATTATGCCATACAGGCTTTGGTAAATGAGACTCAGCTAAATAAACTGATAAATGACGTCACTCAAGCAGTGTTTGCAAAATGGTTGGCATTATTTAGTGTCAAGCAAGTCACAATAAAGGCAGGAGATAAGTATTACTTATCTAATTTCATGGGATATGAAGGAAAACGACACAAATGCATTAGGCACACTTCAAATCCAGAAAAGCCCATTCTGTCTCCTGATTTTCAGGAAGACAGGCCATACGTCTTTGTTGACGGTGCTCGATTTTGGGACAATGGACAATATTGGACTGGATTTGCAGTAGTACCAAAAAAACCCTTCTATGGGACAGCCGACTGATTCAGTTACCGGGACACGTCTGCTCAGCGAGCTGAACTGGAAACAGTTCTTTATGTGTTACAGCATTTTCCACTTGTCAATATTTTTTCAGGCAGCACATACGTAGTTAATTCTCTGCGGCTGCATATGTCTACATTGGCAAGGAGAGGGTTTGTTAATAATATGGGCAAACCACTCAAGCATGCTTCTGTGTTACAGACTGTTTGGAATTTGGTTCGTAGTTAGTCCCTTGTGGGTTGCTACAGTATCTTAAAGGTAAAAGCTCATCAAAAAGCTACAAATAATTTTTCAGTTAAATAACTATGAGAACCAGATGGCAAAAAAGGCAGCCAAGGAAGGAATGCAATTGTATCCTACAGAACCACCTTTCTAGTGTACCAGATAAAACCACTGCACTACATGTCATACAGACATTTTCAGCTCAGAATTTGCAGCATGATTTGCTGCAGATCCAAACTAAGTTTAGATTGCAGGAAGAGTTAGAAAAATGTACTCTTATAGGAGAAAGTCCAGGGCAATATTATGCAAAATGTTTTGAAGAAGGTTATATACCGTACCAATAGGCATGACAGATAGTGAAAAGGTTAAAGGATATTTCTGAATTGTGTCAAAGCCTATAAGAAATGCGAGCATTCAAATTACGGTCAAAGGATCCTGTTTGGATACACAAATGTTACGGCCCATTGTAAAGAATAAGTACTGACATCCACAGTTAAAGAAAATCTGCGATTTAGTGCATGCTGAATACTTAATATGTTTGCAGGTTAATGCTCAATTGAAAAAAACGCAGTTACTAAGGGTAACTCCAGCAGATGGACCATGGTATGCCATCCAAATTGACTTTGCAGGTCCATTACCCCCAGCTAAAGGAGGGTACAGGCATCTTCTAGTGGTAGTTGATGTTTTTTTTTTCAAAATGAGTAGAAGCAATTCCTACAAAAACAATGATGGCTAAGGCTACAGCAGAAGCCTTATGGAAAAACAATTTTTGTCACTGGGGATGGCCACGAGTTATTGAATCTGATAACGGGCCACAATTTGTCAGTAAACTGATGAAAGCTTTGTGTGATTTGCTTGGCATCCATCAACAATTTCATGTTCCTTACCATCTCCAGTCTAATGGGATAGTTGAAAGAATGAACAGGACTCTTTAGGAACGCCTTAAGAAAGCCTGCTTGGAAAAAGGCGTAAATTGGGTAAAACATTTGCCTGGAATCCTGCTGGGTGTCAGAGCAACTCCACACAGTAAAACAGGGATCTCACCTTTTGAAGTCATGACAGGTAGAAAAATGCCTGTACAATTGTCATTCGATCCTACTGTTAGTACAAACAGACCATTATTAGAAATTGCACAGCATCAGCAATGGTTAAAAGATATTTCTGAATTGTGTCAAAGCCTATAAGAAATGCGAGCATTCAAATTACGGTCAAAGGATCCTGTTATGCCAGAAGAAAACCTTTCCTCTGGGACACATGTATTAATCAAGATGTTCCAGATGGACGGTCCATGGGATAGTAATTGGCAAGGACCTTTTGAAATAATTGCTCATTTAGGACCTCTAGTGTACAAAGTTAAAGAAAGAAAAAAAAAAACAAAATGACTTTTGTTCATAGAGATCAGATGAAAGTCATTAGGTGACTTTATGCTTTGTGGTTTTTTTTTTGTAGACTCACGTTAAATGCCAAGTCTGAAACAGTTGAAAATGCATCTATCAAAACAACATTTCAGATTAATACCACTTACGTGGAAAGGGTATATTCTTGTACAGAATGAAAATTATGTTTGTTACTGTACTGACTGTACTCATTGGAGCCTTTGGGGTAGAGTGTCAAACAGGAGAAATGCAATTTTGGAAAATAAACAATGACAACAATACTCTAAAGCTAGGTTGGCATGAATGCTCAAAGATAAATTGTTTTTGTGGGCAAAGACAGCAGGACAACTTCACTTGTCCATACCTTTGGGCATATAATAGTTCCCAGTAACATTACCTTTTGGTCCACGGTTATGGGTCATTATTACATTTGACCAAATAGTCCTAAGGTAACCCTTGAATTTGATTCCAAAGTTTCTATTAAATGTCAATTTCCTATATTTTATTTGGGAAAAGGAGAAACTTCAAAGAAATATCCACCATCAACACAACGGCCAGTCTTCACTTATGTGAAGAAATGTGGTAATCATACCATACAGGGAATTAGTAGTCCTTCCAATAATACAAAGGTACAACTGAATTTTACTACTGGAGTTTCTGTAATATGTACTAATACCACAGTCATTACAGGCAGCATACATTGGGCATATGTTCTATCAATATTAACAGGTAAACCTACCACTGCTCATACAAATCATTTGGATAAAATCCCTTCTACCTGTAAAAAGGTAGGCAGACAGTATCAAAAGGTTGTAGTACATTTTAACATCACATTCCCAGACACAGGCAGGTGCTGATATAAAAGGGATTGGTATGATACTCTGCTAGGAGGCCTTGGCACAGGCATTGGAGCTATTAATGCAGCCGACATTGAAATTCTAACTAATCGTTTAAAAGTAGTGGGGGAAGATATCTCTCAGATTGTGCATTTACAAGCATCTTGGAATCCAGAAATATGGAAGACACACCTGCACAATATAAATTATCAGCAGCAATTTTTAGACAATTATGATGCTATGCAGTTACATCAGGTGAAATTTGATGATAACATGACAATTTTTGTAAATTGGACAAAGTGCACTATGCAATCT
Organism: Protopterus annectens; assembly: GCF_019279795.1. Taxonomy (NCBI): domain Eukaryota; kingdom Metazoa; phylum Chordata; order Ceratodontiformes; family Protopteridae; genus Protopterus; species Protopterus annectens. Next base: position 806,679,660 of record NC_056750.1, on the reverse strand, counting down.
TTGTATGTGGAAATTCAGAAAAATGGAGTACAAACTGAACTTATGTTACAAAATGAAAATATTTGGTGACAACTGTTTAACAAAAGAATACCTGATACAGATTGGATTAAGCTATTTACTGAACTAACATACTGTACTCCAAAACACTGTACAGGAAAGTTTATGCATTATAATGTTACTGATACCACTATTATGTGTCAATTTACTGTGTTACCTATGATATTTCTCATACCAGAAGGGTATGAGTATTGGTTGCCACAATTTGAAGGTAATTATATTATATTAGAGGAAAAACACATACAATTGAGTAATGTACACAGCCTCAAAATAGACTAATTTGTGGACAGCATTCGCCTGTCTATAAACCATGCTTACTGCAGCATTCTGTTAATTTATGTAAATGGACTGTTATGCCTTCTTTTCAAATGTTTATAGAAGTGGCTCCTCAGTATATGTGTCTGGTTACAGATCATGATATAGGTCATAATTTAAAATTGCCTTTTGTAGGATGTTTATCACAAGTTGATTTCCTTACATGGAATAATAAGAGCTATGTATTTACTGAACTCATAAAAGTAAATATTTCCAAAAATTGGAATTATAATTTAATACAGCTTCCCAATCTATATGTATCTGTGGATAATTTAAAGAACATAATGAACAATACTAAAATTCTCAGAGAGTATCTGGAAAAAATAAGTAAAAGTGTTGTGTATTATGAGGCATTAAGCATCATCGCAAAAGATAAACTACTTAGTTTGGCTGAAAAGACCCAAAAAAAGACACTGCTTACAATTGGTGGGATATCTTTACTGGTTGGTCAAAATCCGGAAAAAACTTATGTTGGTTAATGCATCCTGTATTAGTAGTGTTAGGCATCACAGTCATACTATCTGGAATTGCTACCTAAGTTGTCATTTGTGAAAAACAAAGAATTCAACAAATCGTGATGGTTAACCTAGATAAACTGGAAAAGGTTTCAATGTGTACAACTGAAGTTGAAAATGAACAGCCATTTTCCACTTTTTAAATGAAAAGATGGAATTGTGAGAGTAAAGAACAGGTTAAAATGGATTTCAGTGGATTTTTTTCTGAAAATGTTAAATAAATGTTTTGCATTTCAGAGTATAGAGTGCACGCAGTTAACTAACTTGGCAAAAACATAAAGCTTGGCATTCACTGTTAATAAAAATCAGAAGTAAAATATTTTATCTCTTATAAACTATGCAGCTTGCGAAATGTATTATCTACAAGCAGGTCAAGACAAACTCCCATATGCAGCTGTGTCTTGTCAATATGATACGCAAGATAGGCCAAGGACGAAAAGAGTTATTCTTCAGGAACAGAATGTTTAAGATATGGAAAACAAACTGTCAGCAGACCAGCTTGAATGAAAGACTTATTATTCTGGCAAATTCGCTAAACTGCTGATGCAAGCAGAAAAGACACTATAAAGGATTGGGACTTTTTCGTTTGTATGAGAGACTTTAATTATTCTAAGCTGAAGTACATTTTGATGTATACACCTTTCACTGTTAAGTTAGATGTAAACCTTGTGTGCAGTAAATGAATGTCGTAACAGCAAAACTGTCTCAGTGTCTTCACTGAGCAAAGGTAGACTACCTGAATAGTGTAGTACCACTTTAACAACCATGTGTAACAAATTTACAGCCTTCAAAGAAAATGGAAAAATACATAAAAGCACTTCTCAAATCCATCCAAGGTTTTTGACTATTCATCTGTGGAAATAAACACCCTGGCTCTGAAGGGTTGAAGCCACTTTTAAAACAGCCACAGCTGGAACAATCAAGTTAAGGAGTTTATGGTCAACATCTTAAATACCTGAAAGGCCAACGGAAGTTGGCTGGTCTCCTCAGGATGGGAGCCACAACATCAGGGTATTTTGATGCATTTTTTTATTGCCAAGTTAACCATTTTTATCAGTGGGTGGGATCTTTCAGGAAGATGTCTGGTAGGTCCAAAAAGTCTCTTGAAGTGTATAATGAAGACAGGTTGTGGAGTATGTCAAGTGGGTGCTCATGTCAGCTACCAGTGGGCTGGATTACAGCACATACAGAAACACTCCCAAAGCCTTAATAGATGACTTATGGTAAAAGGAGATGGCACACATGTCAGCAGAGGGCACTAGATAGCCCAAAGTGATGCCTATGTCACCCAACTAGTGTTTAGGATGTAACCAGTAGCTATGCAAGGAGAAGCATCAATAGTTGCCTGGTCTTGGGGAAACTAGGATCTGTCCCACTGTCAGATGGTTCCAATTTGGGAGAAACAGTGAATATGGACCCTCGGGCCATAGGGGAAACAATACACTCAAACAGCAGCCAGAAGGAAGCCTGATCAAAAGCAGGGGCATAAATTCCTCCATGGCTGCCAGGATGACAGCCATCTTCTGTTGGTTCTGGACTGGGTGCAGGTAATATAAATGGGCTCTAGGGCTACGGCTGGAGAACTTGATGGTGAGGAAACATGCAGAGGAATGGCATATATATATATAGATATATATATATAGATTCACTTTATAATCCTGAAAATCTGAAATACCGAATTTCAGAATCTCGAGATCATAAAGCCAAAAATTTACAATACCAAATCCCCAGAAGTGCGAATTTTGAAATCCAGAATATTACATACACACATGCACATACACAAAACTCCCCCCACACAAACACATGAACCTACACTACAGAGAAGCAGGGGGGCAAGCCCCATGCACCCCCTACTTAAATATTCTAACTCCAAGGTCGCACTACGCAGACACACACGGAAACACCACCATACAAGCTACATTCCCCTTCCACACACACATCATAGTAACACAACACACTGACACACTCTAAAGCACTAATTCAAAATTTCCGAACGTCGAATTTTGAATTTCGCGCTTCTGGTGTTTCGGTATTGTCAGCCTTTGGCTTTATGATCTCGAGATTCTGAAATTTGGTATTTCAGAATTTCGGGATTATAAAGTGTTCCTCTATATATATATATATATATATATATATATATATATATATATAGATATATAGATATATACATGTATATGATTTACTATCAAAATTTTCAAGTCATGTTTGGTGAACACTGGAATATCGAAATTCGGTTAGATGATTTCTGTGCTGAAGAATGTGACTTGAGCGAGACCATTCGCATCAGTGAATGCCACTGTGCAGTCACTAATACGAACATCAATGCCATGAGTACAGATTTTGGTAGAGAGCTGACTGGGAAATCCATCCCTTTCTTCACTGTAGTGCGATCAAGGAGTTGGAATATATATTTAGCAGGGGATGCAGGGGGGCTTGCCCTCCTGCAAATCAGTTAATTTGCGGGGTAGGAGCTAGACTTACCTTAGCTATTATGTGGACATCCCATTTGCTAATTCGATCTAAATGTCGAATCTTCTGAATTAGTTTATTTGATTCGACATTTACACCTAATTCATGGATTTGACAGTCTGGTTCGACATTCAGAACAGAAGTCGTTTTGAACGTCGACATTTTGATAGTAACACACACACACACATATATATATATATATATATATATATATATACACACACACACACACACACACACACACACACACAAAAGTAGGAGCTATGTCTGTCACTGATGCAACAGAATCTCAGTGTAAAGATCGCTGGAAACCAAGTGGATGCTGATGCTCGGCCATCCTAGACTTTTTTGTACAAAGAAAAAAGCCATTTCTTCTAATTCAACAGGTGCTTGCAAAACATGCACAGGACGTCCAAGGAGGAAGAAGAATGACTCCTGTAAACATGTGCCAAAAGCTGGCCCTCTCTGGTTGCTTAGGAACTGGCATCCAGCTGTGACACAGAGCATAATGCTAAAATTGTGTAGAAAATTTGTGATGCCTGTATCTCCCTGCCAGCCTCCAAAAAAGGCAACAGAAGTTGGGCATACACTGAAGTCCTCACATGCCTCATGCTCTATAGCTGAAGAGCTAGCAGCTAGCCAGCTAGCTTCTCATTCATTTACCTTCTGAAGACAACTTTCCCTCAGAATCCAGAGCAGTGTGAAGCTTTCTTTGGACCTTAGATAATACCTTTGTCTTTTTGTTAGAAGAGAGACAATGAATACACAAATATTTTAATTGATTATTCTTCCTTAGTGAGAGCAGTAATGTGAAAATCCTTCAGTGGTATTTGTTGAACACAAGCATTCATGTTGGTGACCTCATCTGGTACATTTTCAGCCTCAGTAAGATTTCCAAACTCGTAGCGCAGAAAAACTAGACAAAAACAATATAGCAAAACTTTGCAAAACAGCAGAAAAAATACTATTCTGGGTAATCACTTCGGCTGCCTGGATAAATCAACATTCAGGGCTTCTAATAACTTGTTGCCAAAAAAAAAAAATTGAGAAGGTAAGGATGGCTTTTCACCTTTATACTATATGTTCTAGTGTTGGCCACTGTGCAATGAGAGGTTGGCTATATGCAGGGGACATTCAAATCACTGGAAGTCAGACGGACGGTTGGATATCCATGGGACAATTCCTATGTTAGGATTAATACTGCAGCAGTGATCCTTAGCACGAGTAAACAAAAGTTATGAGGTGCATAACGTATTTCCATATCCTTGCTGATAATGGATAATCTGGTCTGTTCAGCACAGACTTAACATCTAGCTACAGACAGAACTCTTCAACCAACATTTGGTAGCTCTGTGTCAAGTCCACCACCGTCTTCACTGGGTTTGTCCTCATCAATTTTGGAGGAACACTTGTACAAAGGAGGCTCCCTACCTTTGTTCTTTGCTATATAAAAGAGACAGAAAGGCATGAGAAAAGGAAAATGCATACAATCAGTCAAATAAAATTTAAAGAAAGCCCACCTAGAAGATTTATAGGCATTGCATTACCATGAAGATCCTTTAAACAGCAGTAATGCTAAGTGCTATGCGACACAACTTTTCTGCAGTATTTATTGCACAGATTCAAAGACTCAAATATTCCAAGGCCACTGAAGCTCATGAACATTCTCAACTTGCCAGTACCCTTCCACAGACTGCAACTTATTTCTCCAGGATGGCCATACTGATCTATTCTGGAGTAAATCTGTGGCCACCCCTCCAGTCATCTAGTCTTATGTTTAAGGGAAGATAGTGAGTCAAACTGCTTAACGTGCAGTGGAAGTTTATTTAAAGGGGTGGAGGCACAGGGTTATAAACCTGTTTCTTCACAGTGTTGTATTTATCTATTGGTGAAGATTTAGGTTTGTGCTTCTATTACTGGTGAAGACATTACACATGTGAAGAAACAAGATGTCCAGGACAATCATGTTTCTAACGGCGTGGTAAGCAAAACAGAGATCTCCACTCAAAGTCTACAAGACATTGAATAAAGGGATACAGCTTCCAATTCGTCTTCATAGCTTAAGGACGTCAGACCTTTGGGGTCTTTTCAGCTGTTTTATACATTTCGTGAGACATACCTCAAAGGGGATGTTGTACTCGACAAATGGACTGATCAATGCTGAGTATAAGGCAGTGACTGCCAAAGGAATATCATCAAGGTCTAAAGAGGTCATTTGTTGGGCTAAATAAAATAATTTCCCAATAGCCATTGTCACATTATGGTCAAGATTCTGTAGAGGTGTATTTTCTAGACAATATGATGAGGGAAGGGTTGTTTACCAAAGGTGATAATACACTTTTTAACGTTTACTTTGAGCCCATTTTAGTACACAAAGAGTTTACTAGAGAAAGCTCTTCTTGTGATGTGGGTGTCATACGTTAAGTTAACAACTTCCAGTCTGCAATCACCTGCAAACATAGCCGGCCTTAGGCATAGGCCAACTAGGCGGCGACCTACTAAGGACTCACCAGAGAGGGCACTTTTTTATGTGTTGTGTGTAGAGGTGGCCCAGGCATGGGGCTGGGTGGTGTGGTGGAGTGCCATGAAGCCCCAGCTGGCCTATAGGGCACCAGTTGAGCATGCAAACTTTGTTAGCCAAAGGTCTTGGCACTCTGCTTGGAGATCAGAGAAGTAAATACAAAAAGGAGAGGTCTGATCTCCAAGCCCTGTGGGACACTGCTGGTCACTTTCATACTTCTCAATCAGGCACCTGGCACTAACATTGTGTGGATTCTGTCTTTTGGACAGTTTGCTGTCCATTTTACCATATACAGGTTGATTTTTAAACCATTTAACTTTTGCATGATACCAACATGTGGAAAGATGCTGGAGGTCTTGGCCAGGTCAAGAAATATCACATGCAATGCATGGCCAGAATCAACAACTTTTCTACCCCCTTTCAATGGAATTTATCAAATTAAATAGACAGAAACTACCCATCACAAAGTCAAACTGTTCATAGTTTCATAGTTTAGTACTAGGCTATCTGCCCTGAGGCATTTATAAGCCTAGCCATAGTGATGTGGCTTTCGCCACCCCATGTAATGGTACAAAAGTGTACAGAATAGATTTAGAATACTGTGCCTCTGTCTAGTAGTGACAACAGTGAAGACCCCCTTACATAATAGAATTAGTTTACTGTGCCTCTGTCTAGTAGTGACACAGAGATGACCCCTGGGGTAAACCTACGATCTCCCAACCACTCGTCAAGATTTCTCTTGAAGAAAGTCAGTGAGGGGCTCTGCCTAACATGAACTGGGATTCTGTTCCAGAGTATGGGAAGCCTCTGAGTTATGAATCTGTCCCTCCAACATGTCCTATTCATATTTGTGCTGAGGTTAAATCTTTAGCTCTCGTGGTTATGATGGATTTGGATTTTTTGAGGTCTAGCATGTCCATCAATTCCTGATTGGACATGGCCTTGTACGTCAAGCACAGATCACCTCTGAGTAGGCGGTATGCTACTGAATAGAGCTGGAGTTTCTTTAGTCTGGCAGCATATGACATATGTTGGAGACCCTTGATTCTCTTGGTGAGGTACTTTTGGGGTCTCTCCAGTTGTTGCAAGTGCCGGGTGAGGTACATACCAAATGGGGCATTGTACTCAATCATGGGCCTGATAAGGGAGGAGTATAGGGTACAATGACCTCCTTTGATCTGGATGTGAATCCCTTCATGATAAGGTGGGCAAGGTAGAAAGTCTTTCTAACCACTTTGGCAACGTGGGTGTCAAATGAGAGGTCACTATCGACTTGGGTCCCCAGGTCTCTGATTACTTTTCCGTACTCAGTGGGTTACTGTCTATGTGATAATTTGTGGGTACTTTGTTTTTCCCAAAGGGATGACTATACATTTTTTGGCATTTAGTTTAAGGCCATGACTCCGGCACCAGTTGTCCGTTTCAGTGAGGCCTTTCTGTAGGATGTATGTGTCAGCTGGTGTATCGACTATGGCACCTAGTTTGCAGTCATCTGTGAACTTTGTCAGCCACAACCCTCCCATGTTTGCTTTCACATCTGAGAAATAAATGCTGAACAAGAGGGGTCCCAGGACAGAGCCCTGTGGGACACCACTTGTGACTGGCTTTGAGTCTGACATGGCTCCAGTGATTTTGACTTTATGGGTTCTATCCTTTAGCCAGTTTGCAACCCATCTTGTGACATATGGATTTACATTTAAGCTGTTGAGCTTGTCTATGATGCCTGAGTGGGGTATTGTGTCAAGGCTTTAGCCAAGTCCAGGTAGGCTGTATGGACTGCTTTGCCCTAGTCAATGGCTCTAGTGACTGTTTTGAAAAAGTCAACCAGGTTCAAAGGCAGGATCTGCCCTTTACAAAGCCGAACTGGGTGGGATCAAGTGTCTGTAGGTCCCCAATGTCTCTGTTTATGAGTTCCATAATGATTCTTTCCATAGCTTTGCAGACCAGGCTGATTAAGCTTATGGGGTAGTTACCAGGGTCTGTAGAGGTGCCTCCTTTGTGGAGTGGGACCACTGTTGCTGCACGCCAGTGTTCAGGTACATATCCTGTAGTAAGGCTAAGGTTAAATAGCATTTTTATGTGCGGGTTTAGCTCCTCTTGGAGTTCACGTAGCACGCAACCCGGGATACCGTCAGGTCCCATTGATGCTGTGTTTTTAGCTTTGCTGAGGGCGGTTCTCACCTGGACATCTGAGATGACAGGGAGGTTACATTCAGCTGGGATAAGTATTTCTTCTTTTGGGGGTGAGGGAGGGGAGAAATTTGCACTGAACCAGTCTGCCAGAATGTTGGCAATATCTGTGGGTTCAGTGTATTTTTTGTCATTGTGAACTAACTCTGAGCATATCTGAGGGTTTCCGCCCAGGTTTCTAACATAGCAGAAGAAGGCCTTGTGGTTGTCTTTAGTGTTCATAGCGATTTTTCTCTCAAAGTTGGCCTTGGATGTTTTTATAAGAGAACGTAGCTTCCTACTAGTGCTGATCAGAGATGCCTTCTATTTATGGGATTTTGCTCTGTCGTGCAGTAGCTTCCTTCTTTTGTTATACAATTTGTTTATGACTGGGGTCCACCAGACAGGACACCTGCCCTTGGTGGAGAGGGTCTTGGTTTTATTTGGGATTGCATGATCCATGCATTCTTGGAGATGTCCGTAGAAAGCATTTGTGAAGGATTCAGCATTGTGGGATGTGGTTTCCACTGGCCCAGTGGGCTTAAAGGATACCATCTCAGTCTTAAGAAGTGTAAAGTCGGCTTTTGAGAAGTTTTTCACTGTAGTCTTTTGTGTTGGGGGTGGAGGTGGGATATGTATATCCAGGGTGATTAGTTTGTGGTCAGATATCACTAGTGAGGGGTATACTTTGTCCCCATGTTTGTGATGATCAGGTCTAGTATATTATCTCCCCTTGTGGGAGAGGTGACTAGCTGTTCCATTGCATTTGAATTTATGAATTCCAGGAACCTTTGGGCTAGGGTGTTAAGGCTAGAATAATGCACCCAGTCTATGTTAGGGTAGTCGAAGTCTCCCAATATGATGGTGTTTGGTGAGACATTCATATCCTTCAATGTCTTCAGGAAGGCTGAATGGGGATCCTGAGACTGGGAGGGTGGTCTGTAACATGCTACCAGTTGTATAGCAGTTTTGTCTACGGTTAGTTGTACCTGGATGGTCTCTGATGCTTCGTGTGTTGCCACTAACCTGGAGGTATGGGTGTCCTTGATGAATATGGACACTCCCCCTCCCTTTTTAGTTTGGCCCAAGTTTTGGGGCCGAAAAGCATGATACGAGGTATAGCCTGGTAGTGCTGGGGTGCTCTCAGGAGCCTTGAACCAGGTTTCAGTTACTGCACAGACATCGATGTTCTTCATACTGAGGAGTGATTCGAGAGCCTGCATCTTGAGATTTAGACTTCTGGCGTTGAGCAGCATTACCCTTAATTTTTTTCCATTTTTGTTTTCTAAGGAGGTGGGCTTGTCTTTTCAGCCTTGCCTAAAAAAGGCACTATGGGGGTGGCAAGAGCCTTAGCCAATATCCGGAAGCCCAGTGGTGACAGGTGCAAGCCATCCCTTGCAAAGCAGCGTGGCTTGTCCAGCATGTCATCCCAAGCAGACAGACATTGGATCCCCCTAGAATGACACCAGTAATTGAGCCAATTATTAAAGCTGATCATCTTGTCTTTGTATTGTGGCATCATTCTTGGTGAGGGCAAGATGCTGCTCAGGGTCAGGGTCATACCAGCCTGGGCTACATAATCAGAGAGCTCCTCTATGTCTCTTTTCATGTAGTCCAGGGAGGTGCGTCTCAGGTCATTCACGGCATGGACAATGACGGAGTCATATTTGTACTTGCTTTGGAGTGACCTGAGTGCGTGTGTTATGTGGCGGATCCTAGCTCCCAATAGGCAGCTCACGTTACCCTCTCCTTGTTCAGTCTGGTAAGCGGAGCGTCAGTGTGTCTGACTATAGAGTCACCTATTACTAGTGTATCAGGCATGGTGTTTGGCCTTAAGGGCTGTGATTGTTTGACACACTGATTTATTGAAGTATGTGTTGCATGTGTTATGTTTTGAGGTGGTGGATTTTTGGGTGTCTGCTTTGGGAGCCTCTGTTGTTTTGGTAAGATTTTGTTAGAGCCTCCAGTATGTCTTTGTGTTATTATGTGTTTGGTTTGCAGTTGTGGTAGGTCTATGTGGGACTGGGTTTGCTGTGTGTGTGTGTGGTTACCTTCTCCTCCTGTCTGGTCTTGCCAGTCCTGAGTTGACAGAGTTCAGCCTCCAGTTTGGCTATATAGTTGCATCTCTCACATGTATTTGTGTTTGTTGGGAGGAGGAGAGGGTTGTCTGTGTACATGAGACAATTGTAGCATTGTCTCAAGATTCCCAGATTAACCAGCTGAACCGGAGAGGATACTAGTAATCTACCACTCGACATGCTAGAATATTATAAGGGAGTGCTGTGCCTGTAAGGGAAGTGGGTGCTCACAGGGGTGGTAGGTGGATATAGTGCTTACTTTAGTTTGAGAGTGCTTACTTAGAAGAGAGGTTTTGGGAACAAGTGCTAGGCTTATAATAAAGCGAGTAGACTGATTATTATAAGAGTAGAGCTTTCTTAAGGGAAAATTTGAGGAGCAGACTTGGCGGAGCCAGAAAATGTTTAACCTTGTTTCAAAAGAGCTACAAATGGTCCAAAACAACCAATTACTACAAGCTCTTGTGCTGAGGTCACTCCTTCAGGGACAGATAGGCTGCTCAAGGCTCCCCACTCCCACTGGTGAGCAAAGATACTTCCTTCTATCCAGGTAAGGCAATGGACAACACAGGAACTACACCACAGCCCAAAATACAGCAAAGCCTATATACTGGTCTAAACTAGTCGAGGAGAGGCGGGAAAACAAGAATATTTTTTTTGTTTTTGAGATAGAAAGCACACAGTTGGGGGTCGAATCTAATGAGGTTCCTGATATCACAGCTTGAGGCCAATTATAATATGTTCCATGGATTTACAGACATAATAGCCTTACAAGCCTCATCTACAATTACCTGAGTTAGTTGTAGGGCATCACTGCTGTGCACCACTAAATCATGGGAAAAAACAGTACCTATACTCAAGTTAAAACATTTTTTGCAAAACTAGTAGCAAACTATTTACTCAGTCAGGCGGTGGATGAAAGTTGGACTGGTTGCAGGAAGCCATTTAAGACATGCCTTCTAAACCCTGCTCTGCCATAGGACTGAATATCGAGGTTAAAATGGTGTAGTCATCCAGAATGCAGCAACACACATATCCTGAAAAAAGTTTGCCCTACAGAAAAGCCTGGCTGTGTGGGGCAAAAGTATGGAGCCCCTACTGCGATCGGAGCAACAGGGGTTCTAATTAGCAACTTCAGCACTGGAACAGCCAAGCAAGGTGGGAGAGGAGTGAATGGACATAGTCAACTCGTCCGATCCAGGGTGATGGAAAGGATGTGTGCACACTCTAGGGCAGACTGGGTGGTGTGATCTCCCTGGTGGACATTGGGAAGACCACCACTCATGCTGTGAGGGGAGGTGCAGGGCTGCATGGAGGAAATATTTTGAGGAAGTGAGGGGCTGTTCTCCAGATAGTCCACTGCATGTCTGTCTCTGGCAACTAACCAAGTGTGCAAAGTTAGGGCCAGGGAGAAAAACTGAAAAGGATGCAAACCACCAAAGATAGCTAACTGATGGCCCCCTCACGTCCACACACAAACCAGTGACAGAAAGAATAGGCAAACTGACCAGAACAGGGATAAAAATTCTGGTAAAAAAGGTACCCTAAAAGAAGCAAAGCTGAAACTGCCCTCATGGAATACCCTTATCCAGGCTCATCAATGATTTTCCCAAAAGGAAATAATACTTGGAAATACAATGTCTTAACAAAGAAGAATGTTTTCTAAAAGAGTTGTCCTGTCTTTAGGAAGTCATACTAACTTTTCTAAACTTCACAGGGCAAATGATTCAGCTTAATTTTGCATAGCTGAGAAATGGAAAAAAAAAAAAAAACGAAAAAACTACATTAGTTTAGATTCCACAACAACTTTAGGAAGGAAGTTTGGCTTCATTCTTAAGGATACTCTTTTTTTTTTTTTTTTTTTTTTAACAGATTCCCAAAAATCATTCTTCTAACCATGAAGCCTAGAACTCAAAAATCCATCTGGCTGAAGTTTGAAGTAAAAGCTACCAAAAATAAGGTATCCCAACACAGAAAGATGACATCTCAAGTAACTATAGCCTGAAATGGAGGTAATGATCATGGGGAAAATTTCAAACTGGGGTGGATTTTTAGTGGAGGTCTGAGACAGGCTCATCAGAAAGGTTTTAGAAATATCGAAGTGAACTAGCATTTTGATCCAAATACAGTCAAGAAAGACCCAAGCAGTTAAAATATATCCATTGGTTAAAGAGCACTGCTGCAGCCCCACAATTAAAAGGACCAGCAAATACCCTACAACTAAATTACATTTACAAAAACAAGAGTCAGAGTCTGGATCCTGCAAAAACAGTAAACATGTCCCATTAATGAACAGATGCGACACTGGAAGACTGTTTTCTTGCACCCAGGAGCATTTTGTAAACATGGTCTTGAGCACAAAGCATGAAACTTCTGGATGTTTTGGATTTACTGAATTCACTCAGTGGGTACAAGTAGGTGTTCAGAATCTACAGGATGTGATGAGGGGACATGACTGGGGAAAGCTACTGAAGCAGGAGAAATCAACAGAGCATACAATCTGAAGCCTGCAAATCTGAATGAGGACCAAGAGAGAAACGGTATAAAAGGACTTCCCAATACATGATCGGGACAATGTATCTAACCAAAACGTTGCAGGATCTGGCCTCAACTTACAATAATACAGTAAAATGTTAATCCTTATGCTCTGGAATGTATTACATTCCGGGCTGTTTATGACATTGTATTATTACACTGGAAGAAAAAAAACAATAACAAAATTATTGTCATAAGCCCTGAAAGAACATCCCAACTACTTTATGGTTAAAATATCATTAAACATTACTAAAATAAAAAAATACTAAAGTATGAAATAATGTATATAACTGAACATTAATTAATTAGACATGGCCCAGTCTGGTTCTCACCTTTAACAGGGTAAGTATGTTGACCTTTTACTTACAGACTAATTAGGAGCTTCTCCTTCCTTTTCTTTTTGATGCTACTGTTAGGGGTCGCCACAACAGATCATCTGTTTCCATTTCTTTCTGTCCTCTGCATCTTGCTCTGTCACACCAGTCACATGCATGTCCTCTCTCATCATATCCAAAAACCTTATTTTAGGCCTTCATCTTTTCCTCTTACTTGGCAGCTCCATCCTTAGCATCCTTCTCCCACTACACCCAGCATCCCTCCTCAGCACATGTCCAAACGTAATCTCGTCTCTCTGGCTTTGTCTCCAAACCGGCCAACCTCAGCTGACCCTTTAATATACTCATTTCTAATCCATCCATCCTCATCACACTCAATAGTAACCTTAACATCTTTAACTCTGCCACCTCCAGCTCGGATTCCTGTCTTTTTGTCAGAGCCCCCATTTCCAACCCATATAACATAGGTGGTCTCACTACCATCTACTACTATCCAAACTACAGACTAATTAGAAGCAGTGTAATATTTTCTGCAAGATCTACAAAGATGTTTTCAGTATATTACAGCTAATACATTTTCCGTGTCTTGTCAGCACTGCAAGACACTAATAAGTATGGCAGCAGATCCTGTTTTACTACTCTAGTTCTGTTTTTCCTCAGAAAACATTTCTGTGGATTTGGAGTTTTAAATGTGATATTACATACTACAAACACAAACCTCAGTTAAGTTTCTGGGATGCTTAGAACATAAAGTTGTTAGGCATATTCTAGAGTGGATGCCAGCTGGTTTACTCCTTCACACAATGAGCAACCTTTGCATATCACCATCCACCCGACCACCTTCAGTGACCATTGCCCCATGCCCCATAACAACCAAAATTCATAACCTTAAAATCAAATGTCCATCAAAATTGGTCTCTAAATCCAACTCACATGACAACACAGCCAAACTCTAATCACACCTTACCACAGCAGACTGCAACCTCACTTCTTTCCTCTTGAGTCCTAAACTTGGCCACTGAAACCCTAGCACACTCTACTCAGTTTTCAAAACAAATTCGTCCCACTAATCTCTAAACAAAAATCCAAAACAAAACAGGAGCCCAACAGTAGCCAGCAGAAAAAGATGTTAATCCAAAAAACACTTTCTTTGAACCTAAAGTCAATTTAATAAAAATTTTTCTCACGTTTTCGTCACTTTGAGTAAAGTAACTTCTTCAGACACACAGACAAACAGCAGTTACACAGTTTCTACAGCATTTAAACCATGTAGCATCAGGTCATGTGACTACTAGCAGCAATGAATTAAAGGTGCAAAGCAAAATAATTCAAACACTATTAAAGTAAGTCTTACAACTTACATACTACCTCAAATAAAAAGTGTGTATGCAAACAATATACAATAAACAAGAATTATATTAACGTCATTAGTAAAAAGACACTATCGTGTAAGATTTCTTAATTTAAGCAAGCATGAAATATTATAATTCTCATTCAAACCAGGCAAGCAGAAAGCATTAAGTGCTAACTGCCATTCTAGTTAAAGTACCTCTAATAGCACTGGATATGGGCCACCTCTAATGTCAGGAAGTACCTGATCAATAGCTTGGAATGTGAAACTATGTCCACCATTTAATGAGACATGTTTTGCTAAAGCATTTTCTGTTTTATTTTGCTAATCGCATAAGAATGCTCGTAAATTCACTCACGAAGCTTCCCGTCTGTTTTCCCTATATAGAAAGCCGGACATAAGGTACAGGAAGCTAAGTAAACAACACTCTTGGACTCACAATTCAACTTATGGTTGATGTAAAATGTACATGTATTCAATACTGTAAAAGAATTACCTGTTTTTATGTATTTACACATCCTACATGCTCCACACATGAAGGTTCCAGTAAGGCTAGAAGTAGGTTTAGTGCTTTTAATTTAAAAAAAACTTTTTAAGTTAGTACCTCTTCTATAAACAATACTGGGTAACTTTTAGTTATGTACTTACCATAACAATAGATGTATGTGATCCATCTCGACTATATTCATTACTGACGGGTTCGGAGCCGAGAGTCGGCTCCGACTCGGCCACTATAACTAGAACGAAGTCTCTCATTGGCTGGGCTAACCCTGTATCCCAGGATGCATCACGCCCAAACCCCCAGATCTTGTTTGCCCCAACATGATTCTCCCACATACACCATACCACAAGGATAAATAAGTAAGAGGAGAGAAAAAATAATATCCTCAGAGAAATCAGAATACAGGTTTCATCCAAGTCCAACAGGTAGGGGGAAGGAGGGCGGGTACGTAAGAATGCAGGCGAGATGGATCACATACATCTATTGTTATGGTAAGTACATAACTAAAAGATGTAATGTGATCCTATCTCGCCTACATTCATTACTGACAGAACAGCGTCCCTAGCACCTAAATCCCGGGAGGCTCACTGGAAAACACTCCTCAGCACTGTGGAACCAAAGGAAGCCCGACCTCTAGAGGCCACGTCCAGTTTGTAATGAGAAATAAAGGTATGTGGAGAAGTCCAAGTAGCCGCTGCACATATCTCATCTATGGATAATCTAGCATGAAAGGCCACTGAAGTTGACATAGCCCTCGTAGAATGCGCCCTAACTGGAAAGGGAAGATCCTTACCCGCTAATGCATAAATAAATGAGATGCAGTCTCTAATCCACTTAGCTATGGTGCCCTTAGTTACAGATCTGCCAATTCTATTGTCCGAAAACGACACAAACAACTGATCTGATTTCCTCTCCTGTTGTGTCCTATTTAAATAAAACCTCAGTTGTCTATGCACATCCAACTGGTGCAATTTGTATTCCGCTTTGTTGGAAAACCTTGGAAAAAAGACCGGAAGCTCAATAGACCGGTGGAGACAAAGGGCAGAAGAGACCTTAGGGAGAAAAGAAGGATTAAGTCGCAGAGATACTCTGTCCTTATGAAAAATTAAATAAGGAGGTTTAGCAGAAAGAGCTTGAAGCTCCGATACTCTTCTGGCTGAAGTTATGGCTACCAACAAGGCAGTCTTCCATGACAGAAATTTCAATTAGCAGGAGGCTGCCAGCTCAAAGGGAGAAGAAGTCAAAGCTCTGAGCACCACATCTAAATCCCATGGCAAAACAGGTTGCAAAACCAGAGGGCGCAGCAGCCAGGCTCCTTTCAGAAAGGCTTTACACAGCTTATGACCCATGAGAGAAGGCTCATGTGCAACATGATAATTGGAGATTGCTGCCAACTGAACCTTTATAGTGGAGGCAGCCGAGCCTTGTCTAAAGATTGTAGCTAAGAAATCTAACACCGACAATGGTGCTGTAAGGGGGTCCAGATCACGTTGCTGAGCCCAAATTGCAAATCTCTTCCATTTACTAGAGTATATTTTCCTAGTAGAAGACTTGTGGGAGGAAGACAGAATATGAACTACTTCCGGGGTAAAAATATGCTGTCTGACTAAGGTTAGAAGTGGAGGAACCAGGCAGCAAGCTTGAGTGTTCATAGGGATGGATGGAGCTGTCTTGACTGATGAGTCAATAGGTCTGGAGCTGGGTCCAGAATCCAAGAGCCATCCACCGCATACTTCCGAAGGAAGGGGAACCAAACCTGACGGGGCCAGTGTGGTGTGATCAAAATCATTTTGCTTCCCAAGCAGGTAGCCTTCTGAATCACTCTGGGTAGCAGAGGGATGGGCAGGAAGGCGTAGAGCAGACTGGAGGGCCAATTGTGGACTAGAGCATCCCTGGGAGACTCCCACTGTGGGGGGATCAGAGTGAAAAAATTGCTGCACTTTGCATTCAGGGGACTGGCGAAGAGGTCGCAGCAGGGAACACCCCACTTGGAGAAGATCTGCGCAGCCACTCTATCATTCAGGGACCACTCGTGAGGCATCAGAATAGCTCTGCTCAGCCTGTCTGCTATCACATTGGACTTCCCCGGAATGTGCACTGCCACTAGAAAGCGCTGGGAAGAGATCGCCCAATTCCACACTCTCATGGCCTCTCTGCAAAGGGGGTAGGACTTGGTTCCTCCCTGCTTGTTCAGATATCAGACAACCGACATACGGACGGAGAGAATCGCAATAGTTCCCCTGGGAAGAGAGCTGTGAAGTGCCTGCAACGCTAGAAGCACCTGTCTCATCTCTAGAACACTGATATGCAAGTGAACCTCGTGGTCTTGCCACGTACCTTGGACAGTCTCGCCCAGATAATGCCCCCCCCCCCTATCTGGGAGGCGTCCGTGGTTACTGTGGCAATAGGAGACGGGGGGCTCAAGGGTCTCCCTTGGTCCAGATTGGACGAGAGAAGCCACCAACGCAGATCCTGCTGGCATCTCTCCGTGATGAGAATTGGATGGGACAAGGGGTGTTCCTGATATGACCACTGGGCCGAAAGGAGCCACTGAAGTATTTGCATGTGTAACCTGGCTAGCGGAACTAAGAGAATGGTAGCCGCCATTGATCCCAACAACTGAAGAACCATCCTGGCTTGGCTTTTTTGTGGGGTAGTAAAGCCAGGACTTGGGCCTGTAACACTTTTATGCTCTCTGTCGGTAGAAAAGCTCTCATCTCTACAGAGTCTAGCTCTGCGCCGATAAAGGCAACACACTGTGATGGCAGCAATACAGACTTTGCCCAGTTGAATGAAATCCCTAGAAGATGGCTCAATTTGACAGTAACTCTCATGGCTTGAACAAGTAGATGCCTGGTGGGGGCGGAGGAGCCAGTCGTCTAGATAAGGAAACACCTGGAATCCTAGACATGTCAGGTGAGCTGTCACCACTGCCAGACACTTGGTGAACACCCTGGGGGCTGTGGTGAGACCAAAGGGCAGGGCCCGGAATTGAAAGTGACTGGCTCTCAGCTGGAAGCGTAAATGATTCCTGGAAGCCTTGTTTATCTTGATGTGATAATAGGCATCCTTGAGATCGAGGAAGCACATCCATACTCCTTTTTCCAGCAATGGGAAAATGGACTGCAAAGTGACCATTCGGAACTTGGACTTCTTTACAAAGCGGTTTAGATGGCTGAGATCCAGAATGGGTCTCAAGTCCCCTGGTCTTTTTGGCACCAAAAATAACCTTGAGTAAGTTCCTAATCCAATCTGGTCTGCGGGGACTGGTTGGATGACTCCTTTTTCTAGCAGCTTTGAAACTTCTATTGCTGCCTGATCCCGTTCACTGGGTGGAACGTCCGGGATTTTTCTTGATGGCGGAGGGGAACGAAAAAGGGGAATGGTGTAACCTCCGGTGCTGATACGAAGCACCCATCGATCCTGAGTGATGGACTCCCAGGACTGAAGATGCTCCGAAAAATGACCCCCGACTGGCTCCGGAGACGCACATAGGTTCATAGGTTCATACTAGGCTATCTGCCCTGGGGCAATTATAAGCCTAGCCCGATTCTGTATGGCTTACGCCACCCCTTGATTTGAGTATACTGTGCCCTTTCTAAGGTTTAGTTTACTGTGCCTCTGTCTAACATTGACACGGGAGTAATCCCTGGGACAAACCTACGATCCCCCATCCACTTATCGAGATTCTTCTTGAAGAGATTCAGTGAGGTGCTCTGCCTCACATGAACTGGAATTCTATTCCAGAGCGAAGGGCGCCTCTGGGTTATGAACCTGTCCCTCCAGCAAGTTCTATTTATTTCTGTGCTGAGGTTCAAGTCCCTCGAGCGTGTGGCTCTAAGGGATTAGATTTACTGAGGTGGAGCATGTCCATTAATTCTGGATTTGACATAGCTTTGTATGTCAGGCATAGATCGCCTCGAAGTAGGCGGTATGCAACTGAGTAGAGCTGGAGTTTTTTTAACCGAGCAGCATATGGCATCTGTTTGAGACCCTTGATCCTCTTGGTGAGATACTTTTGGGGTCTTTCTAATTGCTGCAGGTGTCGGGTAAGGTACATTCAAAAGGGGCATTGTATTCTATGATGGGCCTGATGAGGGATGAATAAAGGGGCAGGATTATCTCTCTTGATCTAGATGTGAAACCCTTCGTGATGAGGTGGGCTATGTAGAAGGTCTTTCTAACCACTTTGGCAGTGTGGTTTTCAAAGGAGAGATTGCTATCAACTTGGGTCTCCAGGTCCCTAATAACTTTCTCTGTACTTAATGGGTTTCCGCCTATGTGGTAATTTGTGGGCACATTGTTTTTGCCAAAGGGTATGACTATACATTTTTTGGCATTTAGCTTTAAACCATGGCGCTGGCACCAGTTATCTGTCTCTGTGAGACCTTTTTGAAGGATGTTTGTGTCAGCTGGAGAGTTGATTATGGTGCCCAGTTTGCAGTCGTCTGCGAACTTGGTGAGCCATAGTCCTCCCACGTTTGCCTGTACCTCGGAAAAGTATATACCGAACAAGAGTGGTCCCAGGACAGAACCCTCTGGGACACCACTTGTGACCGGTTTCGAGTCTGACATGGCTCCAGCAACTCAAACTCTGTGGGTTCTGTCTTTGAGCCAGTTTGCGACCCATCTTGTGACATAGGGGTTTATATTTAAGCTGGATAGCTTATCTATGATGCCCGAGTGGGGTATTGTGTCAAATGCCTTTGCAAGGTCTAGATAGGCTGTGTGGACTACCTTCCCTTCATCTATGGCTTTGGTGACTGTTTCAAAGAAGTCAACCAGGTTCAAAAGGCAGGTTTCTGCCCTTGACAAAGCCGAACTGGGTAGGATCTAGTGTCTGTAGGTCCACAATGTCTTTGTTTATGGGCTCCATGATGATCCTCTCCATAGCATTGCAGACTAAGCTAGTCAGGCTTATGGGGCGATAGTTTCCAGGGTCCGTAGAGGCTCCACCTTTGTGGAGTGGGACCACTGTTGCTGTACGCCATTCTGTGGGCACATATCCTGTAGTGAGGCTGAGATTGTATAGCTGTTTTATTTGAGGGATTAGTTCCTCTTGTAGCTCATGTAGGACGCAACCTGGGATGCTATCTGGTCCCATGGAAGCAGTGTTTTTTGCTTTGGAGATGGCAGCCTTCACCTGAGCATCTGAGATGTTTGGGAGGCAGCCCTCTGCCGGGATAGATACTTGCTCTTTTGGGGGAGAAGGGGTGGAGAAGTTTGCACTGAACCTGTCTGCCAGGATATTGGCGATGTCTGTGGGTTCAGTGTATTTTTTGTCGTTTAGAATCAACTCAGAACAAGTCTGGGAGTTGCATCCCAGGTTTCTAACATAACTGAAAAAGCCTTATGATCGCCTTTGGTGTCCTGTGCAATTTTTCTCTCAAAGCTGGCCTTGGAGGATTTTATGAGGGATCGTAATTTTTGCTAGTACTGATCAGAGATGCCTTCCTATTAGGGATTTTGCTCTGTCATGTAGTAGCTTCCTCCTTCTGTTGTACAGTTTATTTATGGCAGGGGTCCACCAGACTGGACGCCTGCCTTTGGATGATTGGGTCTTGGTTTTGTTTGGGATAGCATGATCCATGCATTCCTGGAGATGTCCGTAGAATGCATTTATATAGGATTCTGCAGTTTGGGCTGTAGTTTCCACTGGCCCTGGGGCCTTGAAGGATTCCACTTCGGTTTTGAGAAGTGAGAAGTTCGCTTTGAGAAGTTTTTCACTGTGGTTTTCTGGGCTGGGGGTGGGGTCGGGATGTGGACATTCAGTGAAATTAATTTATGGTCTGATCTTACCAATGAGGGATATACTTCTGGTGTGGGGCATAGAGTCCCCATGTTGGTAATGATCAGGTCTAGTATGTTGTCCCCTCTTGTGGGAGTGGTGACTAGTTGTTCCATAGCATCTGAGTTTATAATTTCCAGGAATCTTTGGGCTAAGGTGCTGGGGCTTGAGTAGTGCTCCCAGTCAATGTTTGGGTAGTTGAAGTCGCCCAATATAATGGTGTTCGGCGAGATCTTCATGTTCTCCAATGTTTTCAGGAAAGCCGAATGGGATTCCTGACTTTGAGAGGGTGGTCTGTAGGATGCTATAAACTGAAAAGCTGTCTTGCCCACTGTTAGTTGCACATGGATGGTCTCCGATACTTCGTGCAATGCCACAAACCTGGAGGTGTGGATATCCTTGATAAATATGGAAACTCCCCCTCCTTTTGTGGTTTGGTCCGGGTTTTGGGGCCGAAAAGCATGATATGAGGTATAGCCTGGTAGTGCTGGGGTGCTCTCTGGAGCCTTGAACCAGGTTTCTGTCACTGCACAGATATCGATGTTCTCCATACTGAGGAGAGCTTCGAGTGCGTGCATCTTGAGGTTAAGACTTCTGGCGTTTAGAGAATTACCCTTAGTTTCTTGTTCCTTGTGCTGTCTATGGGGGTGGGTTTGACTTTTGAGCCTTGTCTAAAAAAGGCACTATGGGGGTGGCAAGAGCCTTTGCCAATATCCAAAAGTCCAGTGGTGACAGGTGCAAGCCGTCCCTAGCGAAGCAACGTGGCTTGTCGGGCATGTCATCCCAGGCTGACAGACACTGGATTCCCTTTGAATGACACCAAAATTTTAGCCAATTGTTAAAATCAATCATTTTGTCTTTGTACTGTGGCATAATTCTAGGTGAGGTTAAGATGCTGCTCAAGATCAGGGTCATACCAGCCTGGGCTACATGATCAGAGAGCTCCTCTATGTCTCTTTTCATGTAGTCCAGGGAGGTACGTCTCAGGTCATTCACACCAGCATGTACAATGACTGGGTCATATTTGTATTTGCTTTGGAGTAACCTGAGTGCTTGCTTTATCTGTCGGATCCTAGCACCCGACAGGCAGCTCACCGTGACCTTCTCTTTATTCAGCCTGGTGAGCGGGACGTCAGTGTGTCTGACAATAGAGTCACCTATAACAATGTTATTCAGCCTTAAGGGCTGTGGCTGCTTGGCACACTGACTTTGTGGGTTATGTGTTGTGTGTGTTTTGTTTTGAGGTAGTGTTTGCTTGGATGTCTGCTTTGGAGGTCTCTGTTGCTTAGGTAGATTTTTATTTAGAGCCTCCGAGTATGTTTTTGTGTATTTATGTGTTTGGTTCGCTGATGTGGTGGGACTATGTGATACTGGAATTGTGTTGTGTGAGGTTACCTTCTCCTCCTGACTGGTTACACCAGTTTTGAGATGAGAGAGCTCAGCCTCCAGTTTGGCTAAATAGTTGCATCTCTCACATATATTTGAATCTGTTTGGAGGAGGAGAGGGTTGTCCGTGTACATGAGACAGTTGTAACATTGCCTCAAAATTCCCACATTCACTAGCTGGACTGGAGAGGAAACCATTGACTGACCTTTGGACATACTAGAGTAACAGGGAAACTGAATTTAAGAAGGACCAATAGAGGACAGGGTAATCGTAGAGAGTATAAGAGTAAGTAGTGCTTATGGTTTAATAGTGCTAACTTGTAGGATTATTTAATTGGACCAGTGAAGGGCCTTAGAATGAGAATATGGTGTTTAAATTGAGAGATAGAGCAGTTCTAAGGGAAAAAGTGAAGAGCAGACTTTGTGGAGCCAGGAATAGTTTAAAACCAATTAGGCGGCGCTGCCCGCTGTTGCGCTATGCGCAAAACCGCACAAAACAGGGTTTTAAGAGAGGAAGATGAAGGAGTTTTGGAATTGACCCAAAATGGCCAATAAAACTACAGTTTCAAGTCAGTAACCACTCCCACAGGGGCAGGCAGGCTGCTCAATGTTTTTCACTGCCACTGATCAACAGAGAGACTTTCCTTTAGCCCAAGCAAAAAATGGCCTCACAGAAACTTACAAACAGTTCAAGAACAGCAAGCCTGTAACTGAACCTTTTTAAATCTCAGAAAAGTGGGAAAAAAGCAAGATTGTTTTTGTTTTTTTTGTTTTTTCAGAGATAGCAGAGGTTAACAAGTATCAACAACTTATAACAGTGCAGTAAATGACCCCACACAAGAGTGCTAGGCCAAAGACAGATAAAATGCAAGTTTTGAGAAAAAAACGATTTTAAAAATAAGTGCAAACAGGAAATTCAGTAAACAGCTCTAGGTTGTGCTCTAAATACAGTTACTAATGCAGAAATCAAATTTAACAAGCCAGAAAATGCTCAAAATAGGTGGCTATGCAGAAAAACTTAGCAAATAAACAGAGGAAAAATACTTAAAGTCTCAAAAGTGGCTCCTTTCTTCTCTCAGCATTTTCTCCTCTTGGTGGGTGCTTCACCAACAGCCAACAAGCCTGAAAAGAAGCCAAAACCACGAGGCAACCAGGTTTTAAGCGAGGAAGATGAAGGAGTTTTGGAACTGACCCAAAATGGCCAGATAATCCCTCAGGGATGTTGGTAGGAGGAACCACGAAAGGACTCGCGGTCTCCTGTATTGCGGGGGCCTCCACCACCTCTAGGGTTATGCCTTCCATTAAAATTCCCCCCCTCCTCTGCCCCTGGAGGGGGGGTCACTTTGATGGGCAGGGGAAGACTTTTAAGACTTTCTGAACCACATTTTCCCTCCCCTCTGAGCCTTGGGATAAGGTCTAGTGGGAAGTGAACAACGGGCCCCAATGGCAGACAGTCTTATCCTCCTGCTCACATCTAGTGAGGGTGTCTTTCACTTTGGGTCCAAAAAGGGAGGATCCGTCGAAAGGGGCGTCCGTGAAAGAAGACTTGAAAGCCTCCGCAAAATGACACAAGCGCATCCAAGCTTGCCTCCTAAGGGCTACGCCCGAACTCGCTGCTCTACCCGCCCCTTCGGCTGCATAAGATATGAGCCTCATGGACGAGTTGACGATGGAAGAAAGGGTAGACAGCTGGGCGTTAACAGACTGGGCCAACGCCTCAGGCAGGTTACCCGACAGGGTATCTCCCAACTCCTTTATGAGATCCTTTTGGAGCCGCGTAAAATGACACAAGCAATTCAGTGACCGCAAGGTAAAGGTCGCTGAAGACAGGGTACGTTTCCCATACCTATCCATACTCCTAGACTCCTTATTAGGAGGATGGCTGGAGGTAGAAGCCTCCACCACGTCCTGCTGGGTGGCAGAAGCCACCACCATGGTATCCACAGGTACTCCCTTGGTCAGAAATTCTTTTCCAGGAGGCGCAGACAAGAACTTATTGGGGCGGCTAGGAACTGGCTCCACAGAGTCAGGGTGTTCCCACACCCTTCGACAAATAAGATCCAATAATTCATTGAAGGGTGGAGACACCCAGGATGTGGAAGGCTGGGCTCCGAAGGCCTTGAGGAAGACCGACTCCTCCTCAGAAGGGTTTTTGGAAGGCCAGTCGCCCCGCTGTCTCAAGATCTCCAGGATATCAGAGAATGAGACATCATCCGAGGACGACTTCGGAGACCCTTCTGCATGATCGAGGTCGGTGTCCGAGGTGACAGACTCATCTGGGGAGTCTACGTGCCTCCTCTTACACAACTTCTTCCTGGGAGGCTCTTCAGGCAGAGACTATGAAGGGCCCTCAGAAAGTAGGGGACCACACATGGAGGTATCCTCAGGCCCGGGAGCCCCGCTGTCCAGAGATAGGGGGGCACTAGAAGCTCTAGTTGCAGCATCTAGGGAAGGAGTTGCTGATTCAGGTGAAGTCATGATGGACTTGGCCAGTGCACTCCTCATAGCCTCGAAGGCAGGTCCACCAGAATCGGATGAAAAACCCGCCTCTGAGACCATGACTGGAATCGGGGTACCCCTAGCCAAAGCACCAAGGGGGAAACTCGGAGCCACAGTCTGAAGCCCCGATGTATCCCCCTCGGGTTCGACTGAGGACACCCGTGTACCGAAACCTGTAGATGGAATGGAAAAGGTTGGAGTCGATGTCGGATCCGAAAGACTCGCAGGAGGTTTCGGAGCCGACCCAGTGACTTCACTCGATTCGGCAGACTCCGGCTCCAACGACACCGAGGTTGTCGGAGGAGGAAGAAACGGAACCGGTATAGTAGCTGGCTCCGGAGCCGACTGGGCTGGAGCCGAAAATAATTTAGTTAACACTGGCGACTGAAGGAGCCTCTGGACCACCCTATCGACATCTGAATCCGAGAGCCTGGAGGACTTGGAAGAGATAGACGGGGGCCGAGAAACCTTCTCTGTCGGAACCGAGACAAAAGTAGGGGAACGGCTCCGAATCGGCTCCAAAAGGATCGGAGCCAAAGCAGGCTCGAGAACCACTGCAACCTCCTTCGGCGCAGACAACCGTGGAGTCGAAGAACCCGACCCCGCAACAGACAATACTTCCTGCGGCTCCGAGACCAGTGGAGCCAAGGAAGGAGACATAGCCTTGGATGGTGCATCCTGCGGCTCCGAGACCAGCGGAGCCGAGGAAGGAGAAGTAGTTTTAGATCTTTTCTCTGGAGGATCCGAAGAACTAGATGGAGCTGGAGACTTCATTTTTGACTTGGATCTGGGTTTCTCAGAGGGAGGAGAGGACGTCAACGTTTCCTCAAAGGAGGGTTTAATCAAACCCTTGAGGATAAGTTTATTTTTTTCTCTCCTGTAAAACCCTGGCAGAGAAAGCATGACACACACTGCAGGATTCCTGCAAGTGTATGGCACTGAGACAATATACACAGTTGGCATGGCCGTCAGTTAGCGACATCTTGTAAGCACATTTGGCGCATTTCTTAAAGCCAGATGGCTTATGTTCTTTTGGTTCCTTGCCCGACATAAGGAACACAATCCACAAGCAGCAACAATATTTAGAAAATACACAATCACAAGCACATTCGCAACACAAGGTGGGGGGGGGGGAGGGAAGGCTCTAACTTAAACGCCCGTACAGTAACAACACAAGATAGGGCAAAGGCCCTCTAACTCAAATGGGCCTAGCCCGCCAAACAGAAGGATTACCAACAACAAACGCAATCAGACACAACAAAGAATACAACAGACAACGTAGCTATTAGAATAGCTTTTTTGATATAATAAACTCGAAGCTATAGTTAAAAAAACAAAAGAGAGGGTTACTTAGCCACAGCCAAGTCGAGACCATGTCATTACTCTAGGAGCGGCAAATAAGATCTGGGGGTTTGGGCGTGATGCATCCTGGGATACAGGGTTAGCCCAGCCAATGAGAGACTTCGTGCTAGTTACAGTGGCAGAGTCAGAGCCGACTCTCGGCTCCGAACCCGTCAGTAATGAATGTAGGCGAGATAGGATCACATTACATCTGGCAATTCTATCAACTAGGGAAGAGTCCTTATAGAGGAAACTCCAATGTTTGTGGAGAATTAATCTAAGTTGGTCACTGTCTTTACTAAAGGTGGTTATAAAAGTATTGCATAAAGAGGTCTCCCTGGTTTGCTGAGTCATTGAAGGTTTTATAAAGGTAACCAAGTCACTGTTTGGTGACTGTGTAGTTTGAATAGCAACCTGGCTAGGAGATGCCTCTGCCAGGTTAACATCAATGACAACGGAAGGTGAGGTCAAGAGTGGTTGAACTATACCCTCTACTCCGTTTGTTTACGATTTCTTCAGTTAAGTCATTTATTAAACTAACCGGGTAGCCACTATTGCAGAACATATCTCTTAAGAGTTGACATTAAGAATTAAAGTCATCTTCATTAGTACACATCCTTGCGGCTCTAATGAGTTGACCTTTCACTATTGAACGTTTTTGCCTGTAAGGGTGTGCACTAGAAAAACATAAAGAGGAGTTGCAATATGTAGGTTTTCTATAAATTTTGGAAACATATCTCCTATTTACTATGTCTTTTTTTTTTTATATTCACGTCCAAATAATCAATACTAGTAGTGTGAAAAGTGTAAGTAAATTTAAAAAATGGTGTAGTAGAGTTAAAATAATCTATCATTTGTTTAGCTTGTGGTTCATTTCCTTTAAAAATCACAAAGATGTCGTCTAAAAATCTGGTATAAAAAGTGAAAAGTGTAAATTTCAGAGTTATTGAATACAAAATATTCTTCCCATTGAGCCATAAACATGTTCGCCATGCTCGCTCCGCAAGGGGAGCCCATAGCAATTCCGTGTTTTTGTAAATAGATCTTGTCATTAAACATGAAAAAGTTGTTGGAAAGTATAATATCAATTAACTCAGATGCCAGGTCAATATCCCTTTGTGGAGCTTTTTTATTTTTCATATAAACTTCTACCCACTCAACTGCTTCTAAGTGTGGAATAGAAGTGTATAAGTCGACTACATCGATGGTAAGAAAGGTGTCTTCTTGGTTAACTTCTAAAGTGTTCAAATTTTTCAACAAAGTCCATGAATCTTTGCATACTCGTGACTCAAGTTTAAGATATTTTTGTAATATTGAGTCAACGAGTTTTGCACATGGATATGTCAAGGAATCTCGACCGTCAATAAGTGGACGCATAGGAGGGTCGTGTTGGTTCTTATGAATCTTTGGTATTCTGAAAATGACAGGTGTTTTGGGTAGAGAATATTAATGTAATTGACTGTATTCAGGTCAGTTTTGGCTTCTATAAACAGATCTCTGAAGTACACTCTAATCCTTGATTGTGCAATATTTAGTTTGTTAAGAGATGCCTTAGCATAGGCCGGACAATTCAAGGCTAACTCCATTTTTTTTATTATAATCAGTGATGTCAAAGATAACAAGTCCACCACCTTTGTCTGGTTTAACCAAATGGACATGAGCTGATCTAAGTAGTTTTAGTGCTCTTAACTGTTCTGTAGTGATGTTGCTCTGTTTATAAAAAGTATTATTAGCTCTAATGAAAGGTATGTGTCTAATGTCTAACTCACACATGCTTTCATAGAGAGCTAAAAGGGGGTGAAGAGGAGGGCTGAACGTACTAGCAGCCCTAAGTACATGTGCAGGTTGTTGAACGTTGCCTAATAAAAAGGAAAGATTTAATTTCCTAACGTAACACTAAGTCTAACAAAGTTTTTACTACATTAATGTTGTTACTTAAAACATATGTGTTACCCTTCGCTAGCATTTCTACCAAATTCGCTTCTATAACAACAGATGAAAAGTTGTAAATATTAAAGTCCCCTTTAGAATTAGTGAGAACAAAAAGGTTATTTACTGCAACAGAGTCATTTGGAGCTATCTCTTCCGACGGTTGTTCCGCCTTTTGTTCGTCTGATACTGAGGGTGACGTGCCCCAGTAGTGGTCGTGTTGTTCGTGTCCTGGTGAAAATTTCGAGCAAGTTGGTTGTTGTTTGCTTGCGCCTCACATGAATTGTTAGCCCGAATTCTTTCACTTCGCCTAACTGTGTCAGCAAAATCAGTGTTATTAACATCAGGTTCAAGTGGTAATAAACTGTTAACAGAATTATTGTTAGCTGAGTTGACTTCTGTCAGGGGCAGCACTGTGTTGGAGTTGTGCCAAACCTGTGAAGTTTGTGGTGTAGGATAAGCAGAGCCATTAGTGTTGTTTTTACGTCTGTCCAACAATTGCTCAATACTGGTAAAGACTCTATTGTAGTCAAACCTATATCTAACAAAGTCAGGATGCAGTTTAATAGTTTTGTATAAATCTTCAACTTTCTTCACTAAATTCTCGATCTGTAATGAGTAGTGTTTTATCATTAACTCCATAAGCTGAAAGCCTTGCTGGTCGAAGAAAGAAAGTAATTCTGTGTGGAAAGGAGAATCTGGGATTAAGCCAATTGTATATTGATAGCACCTAAGGCCCGTAGGTACTATCCTTTCAGATAAACATTGTCTAAAATATACCACCTCAAGTTGGAGTTTCTTCAATTTTAAGAGTTTTACATCAAAAGATTTCAATTTGTCAGCAAGCGAACATACATTTGTCTGAAGTAGGTTAACATTACGAGCCGGTTCTTCCTGGGGGGTTAGTAAAATCAAAACTTAACTTGGTAGTGTTGTTAACCATTTCAGTAAAAGATGGAACTCCAATAAGCTCATTCGTGTTAACACATTCGTTAGAAGCACTGTTATCTACAGTCGGTGGTGTCAAGTTATGAATAGATACACCCACCTGTTGTGCTGGAACATTCGCTTGTTGACCCGGTGGTATTGAACCATCTGAAGACCGAAAATGAGGGTCAGTGTTATTGGAATTATTCTGGGAGTTCAAGTTCCCCTGGTTGTTTCCATTAACAGATATAGTAGTGTTACTTGGCTCCCTAGTTTACAAACTATTATATCAAGACACTGTTATACCCTCTCAACAAAACACCCCCCCCCACTACCTTCTACCTACATACTTAGCTGCCACTCCCAGTCAGGACCAGGTTTACAAACCCCCAAGACAAAGCTCAACTGCACTAACTACAGTTTCCCTATTTTAGCCCCAAAACTCTGGCAGGGACTCTCACCCACTCCAAATTCAGACCTTCAATTCAATGCCTACCTGGAAAAATAGCTCCAAATGCCTTACTGCAGGATATGTCAATTAATTCCACTGTAGTCTCCCTTATACTTTTATCCCATTAATCACATCTCAATGTTACACGTGTGTGTACATATGTCTGCGTGTGTGTGTGTGTGTGTGTGTATATATATAAACACACCCACACACACATGTTTACATATATATATATATATATATATATATATATATATATATATATATATATATATGTATGCACCCACACACACATTTTATATACATACCCCCACACACATTACATATATATACCCCCCACACATACACACACACATATATATATATATATATATATATATGTGTGTGTGTGTGTATGTATATGTATATATATATATATATATATATATATATATATATATACACACACACACACACACACACACACACACACACACACACACACACACATATATATTATACATATAACCCCCCAGTGTTGCTGGGATGGAATGCTATCTCTATGACCAACATATATATATATATATATATATATATATATATATATATATATATATATATATATATATATATATATATCACGCACACACACATGCATATACATATGCAGTCTTCTTCTGCAACTCTTTACCTACTTTATTTTTTGGACATAACACTGATAATTTCTGATCAGTGCCTTACCTTGTTAAACCAGCATAAACACAAATAAAAATATAGTACATACAATAAATCATACTCTACTTGGGTTGCCATCTCCAGTGGAATAACTCAAAGGTCAAACACTTTTTTAAAAATTTTTACTGCTCCCATTACAAAGTAAGGTTTGGTTATCAAAAATTCACCAATTATACCTCCATTTTAATAATCTGAAGGTCATAGAGATAGCAGTCCATCCCAGTGAACACTGAGAGTAAAGAAGGAGTCCAACCCTAGATGGAAAAGCAGCCCACTGCAGGACACAAAAGTGTGCACAAGCACGCATGCCACACATGTGCAATATATACCCAGCATGGTTTCCATCCTAAGCACAGTACCACCACTGCTCTCCTATCCTTTCTCAATACTATTTCTCTAGCCAAAAACAATCAAACTTGTATCTTGCCTGTTTCCTTGACCTCTCTAAGGCCTTTGACGCTGTCTCACAGTCCCTATTACTTAAACTTACTGACCTCTACTTCACTTCTGATACAGTAGCATGGTTCTCCAGCTATCTCACTGACAGACAGCAGTCAGGCAGATGGGACTCTGCATTTTCTTCCCCCCTACATGTAAAAACTGGTGCTCCCCAAGGATCCATACTTGGATCTCTACTTTTTAATATCTTTACCAACTCACTCTACTCCTCTTGTCCTCAGTCCACCATTGTACAATATGCCGATGACTCTACAGTCATCACTATAGCAAACTCTCCATCTGAGCTCCTATCAACTACCCAGATATCCTTCAACTTTGTTGAGACCTGGCTCAAAAAACATCAGCTTATCCTCAACCCTACAAAACTGCTTCTCCTTCTCCCTAAATCTGTTAGCCACATCAAACCTTCCTTTAACACTGGGAGTAAAATACCTCTGGTTAAACACAGAGGGAAAGAGGAAGAAGAAGAAGAAGAAAGGGAGAAGAAGCCCAGCTTGCCACCTAAAGAGCCTGAGCAAAACAATCATTATACTTGTAACTTTAGAGGAGCTCCATGAAGCTGGAATCACAGAACCACATGCAGACCGTAGCATGTTGTTCACAGAAACACATTTTCAGAACATTGAGAGAACTATGTCTGGGAATTCGTCACATACTTTGAGCTTCATTCCTGCTTCTTTATGCCTTTCACCAGCAGAACAGCAGGGACAAAGAGACTCTGCTTTTTTTGGCATAGGAGATACAGCCTTTACAAGTGGATGACAGAGTTCTGTGAAGAAGGGAACTCTGAAAATTGTTGACCCTGTGACTGCTTGTGCTTGCTTGGAGCTACTAAAGTATGCATCCCATTGCAGGGAAAATACTAAGTGCTAGTCACTTGTGCCATTTAAAAACCAAAAGAATTAACCTATTCAATTTCTGTGGAAGGAGCACTGTGACTCCATGAATTTTCCTTTCGCTTGGCACCAAGAGCTTCTAATATGTCCTGGCTAAAGCTAGTAGTATACAGCTCAATCAGTTCTGAATTCAGTCGTATGGCTGAATAATATCCACTTTGCTGATTGAGTGCATGTGGTCACTGCTGCCCAGACCACCTGTGTCCTGTAATTCAGGCTTTGAAATATTCTGGCATTTCTTCTAGACTCTAACTTCACTCCTTGTACAAATGCCTTTAATTTGCTTTACAATTATACCTGGCCAGTAACTGAAGAGTTTGGATTTGCTTTACTTGAGGTGGGATGGGACTCTCTAATACCCAGGGAAGAGAGTACCTGCAATCTTGTAGGGTCACTACTGCCCAAGAAGCAGGAAGCGTACCAGCATCAGTACGTAAAGGGGGGGGGAAAGGTCACCTGAAGGTACTGGATTACATCTTTGAGAAAACAGCAACTACAATAATTTCATTTTGTCCATTTTCTTTTAAGAGGTACACATGGCACCTGTTGCCGTTTGAGTTTTACACTTTCATTTCTTTGAAGAACCTGTTTTTTAATTATTGGAAATGCTGTAAGGCAGCCCTCCACACTAACTGCCAGTAACTGCAGGAAGTAAAATATGGAACGAATAAAGATAGCATCCTGGGCACCTGACATCTGTTGATAGTAAGCCTTATAACCTCTGCTTCCTGAGCTTATACTAATTGCAGTAGTAGGGCTTGGATATAATACATATTCTGAGCTTGCATTAGCCAGAGATAGTAAGACTTGGAGCATAACCCTTGAGTATGCCTTAACTATAGCTAGTAGGGCTTGGATATATACATCTTCTTCACAGGTAAACTACAGGGAATAATGATCTGGACCTTAATGTCCTGGGCACATACAAAATATAGCTAGTGCATTTTGGGACATAAACTTCCTGGGCACATATAAATTACAGGTCCTAAGGCTTTGGATATATAATTCCTGAGCATGTATTAACTGTAAACATCTAGCCACATAAACATTAGTAATGTATATTTGCTTTAAACTATTAATATATGCTTACCATGTAAACCTTAACTGCAGTTAACCAGTTGTGGAGCTGTATGGAAATAGGAAATACACCCCGGGGATCACTTCTGTGTCTCTGCTCGACAGTGGCACATGAAAATAACTTTCTTGGGTGGTGTAAGCCAGGGAACCTTGTTGGCTAGGCTTATGTAGGCCCTTCGGCCGATAGCCTAGTACCTACCTATGAACCATAACATCCTTAAACAATATTCCTATTGAAGTTGATACCAACACAAAACTACTTGGCATCACCATAGACGACCAACTAAAATCTGATCTACATATTGACAACTGCATCAGGAAAACCCATCAGAAACTAGGACTTCTGTACAGAAATATCAGATTCCTCACCACTGAAGCTAGACATCCTCTAACCCATGCCTATCTTCTTCCCTGTCTAACCTACTGCTCCCAAATACTTACTAATCTAAACTCATCTCTACTTTCCAAACTAGAAGCAACCTACCACAAGGTAGCCGGATTTAGAACTCCACACTCATAAATCTCATCACTGCCTCTCCCTCAAATTCATAAACTGGCTTGAACTACCTCACCTGCTACTCCAATCTCAACTACAAATGATCCACTCCATTCTATATCAACCATCTTTCTGCCCAGCTCTATCATCTCTCATCTCACATTACTCTCCTACCAGACATCTCAGAAGTGCAACCCAAAACCTACTAAAGGTTCACAGACCAAAAACCAAAACTGGCAGCAACATATATAGTTACCAACCCTCTATTGCACGAAACAAACTCCATCTAAAAATAAGAAATCTGACAAACCCTAAACAATTTAAAATACCCACCAAAGATTACTTTAAAAAACACTGGACCTGCCTCTGCTCACACCCTCCCTGACCAAAATCCTCCATTATTAGTTTCAAAGTAACAAATTTAGATCCTTACTCAACCTACTTCCTTTACTATCAGTCTGACCTCTTTACTAAGCTGTATAAAAACGTCTAATTAGCATATTCCTGTTCAAACCACTACTTCTTACATCACATCCTTAAATTGTTGGTCATCCTGGCTTGCTTACATTTTATATAATTTGATAATTATTGTAAAGATGACTGTATACCTAAATCTTGTATTCTTTTTTTATAATATTGAATGTCTAATTACTATTGTTAAATTGTCCTATATTATCTGTCTGCAGTTTTCTCCCCAGGCCTCCACTGAAAAAGGGTTTTTGCTCAGTCGGACACGCCCGGTCAACAAATGTAAAATAAATAAATAAATTAATTAACACACACGCACGCACATACATACACGCGCGCACACACGCACACACGCACATGCACACACACATTATCAGAATGTCTGTGGAACAATGAAGGAAAGAGTTCATAGGTAGGTACTAGGCTATTGGCCCTAGGGCCTATACAAGCCTAGCCAAAAAGGTACCCCGGCTTTAGCCACCCAAGAAAATTATTTTCCTGGGTCCCTGTCGAGCAGAGCTACAGAAGTGATCCCCAGGGTGAATTTCCTATCTCCCATCCAATCAAGATTTTTCTTGAAGAGTGCTAATGAGGAGCTTTGTTTGATATAGATAGGTAGTTTGTTCCAGAGTATGAGAAGTCTCTGGGACAGGAATCTATCCCTCCGGTATGTTCCGTTTATTGTGGTGACAAGGTTTATGTCCCTAAAGCGTGTAGGTTGGAGGGATTGGGATTTCTTTAAGTGGAACATGTCCAACAGCTCTGGGTTTGACATAGCTTTGTATGTAAGGCAGAGATCGCCTCTAAGTAGGTGATATGTGATGGAGTACGGCTGGAGGTTTTTGAGACGGTCTGCGTAGGGCATCTGTTTGAGGCTGGTAATCCTCTGAGGAATTTCTGCAGTTTTTCTAGTTGTTGTAGATGTCTTGTGATGTACATACCAAAAGGGGCGTTGTACTCTATAATGGGTCTAATGAGTGATGAGTAGAGGGGAACAATGACCTCTTTCTGGATGAGAAACCTTTTGTGATGAGGTGTGCCACGCAGAAGGATTTCCTGACTACAGTGGCGATGTGATTATCAAAGGAGAGACTATTGTCCACCTGTACCCCAAGGTCTCTTATCACACTTTCGATGTTAATTAGACTACCGCCTATGTGGTAGTTCATGGGTACAGAATTTTTACCAAGGGATGACAATGCACTTTTTGGCATTGAGCTTGAGGCCATGTCTTTGACACCAGGCATCTGTCTCAGTGAGGCCCTTTTGTAGGCTGTCCACATTGTTAGGAGTTTCGATTTTGGTTCCTAGTTTGCAGTCATCTGTGAACTTTGTTAGCCAAAGACTTTCTGTGTTAGCCTGTACTTCTGAGAAGCAGATACCAAACAAGAGAGGACCCAGGGGTGAACCCTGTGGTACTCCACTTGCCACTGGTCTGAAGTCGGATTTGGAGTCTGCTACTTTCACAGTGTGGGTTCTGTCAGTGAGTCAGTTGGCAACCTATCTTATGACATAGGGATTTATACCTAGTTTAGTGCGTTTATAATTCCAGAGTGGGTGATGGTTTCGAAAGCCTTGGCGATATCTAGATAGGCTTTGTGAACCACCTTACCCTCATCTACGGCTTTGGTGACCGCTTCAAAGAAATCTATCAGGTTTAGGAGATATGATCTGCCTTTTACAAACCCGAACTGGATGGGGTCCAGAGTTTGGAGATTACCAATGTCATTGTTTATAAGTTCCATGATGATACGTTCCATAGCCTTGCAGACCAGGCTAATCAGGCTGATGGGGTGGTAGTTCTCGGGGTCCGTGTGGCTCCCCATTTTGGAGTGGGATAACCATCGTTGTGCACCACTCAGTGGGCACAAAGCCTGAGGTGAGGCTATGATTGAACATGGTACTTAGGTGGGGTGCCAGTTCGTTCTGTAGTTCACGTAGAACGCAGCCTGGGATGTTGTCAGGTCCCATGGATGCTGTGTGTCTTGGCTTTGGAGAGTGTGGTTTTTACCTGTGCAGCCGTGGTTACAGGAACTTTGCATTCTTCTGGTATAGAGATGAACCCTTTAGGGGGTGAGAGGGGTTAAAGTTAGCACTGAACTGATCTACCAGGATGTTGGCAATATCAGTTGGTTCTGTATATTTGGGCCAATATACCCCACTTGGTCATAACCTTACTGTTGGGGAACAAGATGCTGTACAAGAACTTAAGAGTAATAAAAATATAGTCATATTACCAGTTGATAAGGGAGGGGCGGTAGTCATTATGAATAAGGATTATTATCTGGGGAAGGGAAATGGACAGTTGTGCAACCCTTGACATTATATGCATATGTCTATTGACCCTACACCCAATTTCAAGAGGGAAATTGATATTTTCCTAAACAAGGCTGTCGAAGTAGGGATTATTTCAGATTCTGTGAGACTTACTTCAGATTCTGTGAAACTGCACCTGACTGTTTTGGATCCTCATAAACAGATGATATAACTATTACCAAAGATACATAAATCCCTGACTAAACCCCCTGGTAGACCAATTGTTTCCGGCAATGTTTCATTGATGGAACCACTTTCTGTTTTTCTAACCCAATATTTGAAGCCTCTGTTTAATTTGATTCATGCTAGAATACAGGATATGACTCAACTTTTGAAAATAATATCCGAGACCCAATTGGAGCCTGACTAGCTTTTATGTACCCTGGACATGAAAGCTTTATACATCAACATCCCCCTCTGGGCTGGGCTCCAGGCCTTACATTACTGGTTGGATTGTGACAATTTGTATCCAGCCGGATTCAAATACACTATTAATATGTATGGCGGAGCATGTACTTAATAAGAATGTGTTCTATTTCCAGGGGGAATGTTTCTGGCAAGTCCAGGGTACTGTGATGGGTGCATCTTTTGCACCCATCTATGCAGACCTGTTCATGGCATATCTTGAGGAATAGATGATATATGATCCCGCTCATAATATCTATATGAATGAACTTGACATTTGGAGGAGGTACCTGAATGACTGCTGGATGGTGTGGCGGGCTGATACGCAATATTTATTGGGATTTGTTCAAAATTTAAATGAAAATAAATGGGGAAGAGAGTTCACATTAAACGTGGACTCTCATCCAATCAATTGTCTTGACGTGACCATCATCAGAAATAGTGATAACACGCTTAGAACTCAGGTGTTTCGCAAGTATCCCCAATAAAATAATCTGTTATTTGCTACCAGTATGCATCAGAGCCACACCATCCACAACATCCCCAAGTCGCAATTCTTAAAGATCAAAAGAATTTGCTCCATGTCAGAAGATTATGTCAATTCACAACAAGATCTTCTCAATAGATTTAGAGTTAGCGGTTACAAAGAACATATTATATTGGCTAGTAATTGGGCCTCAGAGTTAGATAGGAAGCAACTATTGGATTACAAAGACACAACACAGAGGGCTGAGTCTGACAACATTAGATTTGTAACCACATATGGCTGCAATATAGATTTGCTTCGGAGGGTTATTTCCAAACATTGGAATATAATAATGGCTAACGATGAATTGCATCATGCTCTTGGTCCCAATTGCCGGTTTTCATATAGGAGAGGAAATACATTGGGATCACATTTTTCCCACTTTAAATGTGACAGTACAGGAGGTGCAATTCACCACCAAATAACTATCACTGGGGACAAATTGCTGGGCACTTTTCCCTGTGGCCACTGTTCTTCGTGTCAATATATATTTAAGTTTAAGCATTTTGCAAGTAAGAATACCAGTCAGATCTTTGACACCAGACTTTTTGGTAACTGTGGAATGGACTGGATAATATATTTGGTGACAAGTACCTGTTCTGCCTTTTATATAGGCCAGACATCACGTCCCTTGCGTCTTCGTATGTCAGAGCATCGTAGTGATATACGTAACAAGCGATTGACAAATGCATTATCTAGTCATTACACTACTCACTGTACAGCACAGTTTTATTTTATGACTATTGACAGGATTCATGGTAACAGGAATAATAAGCAGGGCTGGCATTCGATCCTCAACAAAAAAGAGAAATATTGGATCATAAAGTGTGGGGGGGGGGGGGGGGTCTTTTTTCACCGGAGCTCAATGACCATTTATAAAGTTTATATAATGCATTAAACTCTGTGAGGTTTAATTTGTAAGTAGATATTAATGGACATTAGTTACATGTTTTTGGGGTTAATGGGCTTGTATGTGATGTAGGTTATGACATAATTGCAAGGCTGAATGGTTATTGGTTGGATTGTCTTATTTAAGTGTTATGGTTGTATTGACTGTGTAAATTTCCCACTGAGGAAGGCAGTTTTGCCGAAACCGGTTTGGGACCATCTAATAAATAATTTTACTTATTCTGCTGTGCTTCTTACACTTTGGTGCTGGCCGCTTGTTTACCCATTTCTAGTCTGGTTTGGCCCTGCACTTGCCGTACGTGCAGATAACTTGTACTTCTGTATATTTAGTGCCATTGTGCTGCAACACAGAGCAGATCTGAGTGGTGCTATTTAGATTCTTGACACAGCTATAGAATGTTTTGTGGTCATCTTTAGAATCAGTGGTGATTTTGTTTTTGTAACTAGCTTTGGAGGATTTTATGAGGGATCTCACCTTTTTACTGAGGTTGACCAGGGAGTTCCCCCAATCATGGGATTTTACTCTTTTTTGCAGCAGTTTCTTTCTTCTGTTGTAGAGTTTGTTTATGGCTGGGGACCACCACATTGGCTTCCTTGTTTTGGAGGATAGCATCTTGGTTCTGTTAAGGATTGCACAATCCATGCACTCGTGTAAGTGCTTATAAAGTGCATTTGTGTAGGATTCAGCAGTTGCACCTCTATTGTCCGCCTGTATGGGTGTTGTGAAGTTTGCCACTTCTGTCTTAAGAAGCGTGAAGTTGGCTTTGGAGATTTTTTTCATGGTGGTTTGCATAATGGGGGGTGGGGGAGGGATGTTGATGTCTAGGGTGATTAGCTTGTGGTCAGATCTGACCCAGGAATTGACCTCTGGTGTGGAACACTGGTTGCCCATGTTGGTAATGACCAGGTCTAGGATATTGCTGCCCCTGGTGGGGGTGTGGATAAGTTGATCCAAGGTGTTGGAATTTATGAATTCCACAAAATGTTGAGCAAAAGAGTTGGTACATGAGTAGTTTTACAAGTTAATGGTGGGGTAGTTGAAATCGCCCATTATAAGGGTGTTAGGTTGTACCCTAATATTTTCCAGTGTATCAAGAAATAAGGAGTGGGAATCCTGGGGCATGGTGGGGGATCTGTGGCAAGCTACAATTTGGATAGCGGTCTTGCCCAGAGTTAGTTGCACTTGGATAATCTTGGATGCATTATGCTGAGCAACTAGCCTGGAGGTGTGGATATCCTTAATGAATATGGACACACCTCCGCCTCTAGTGTTTTGGTCCAGGTTAGGTGGCCGAAAGGCGTGGTATGAATTATAGCCTGGTAATGCAGGGGTGCTCTCTGGAGCTTTGAACCAGGTCTCTGTCACTGCACAGATGTCGATGTTCTCCATTTTAAGAAGTGCCTTGAGTGAGCGCATTTTGAGGTTTAGACATCTAGCATTAAGTAGCATTACCCTCAAATTCTGCTTGCTTGTACCTGTTACAGTGGTGCGTTTGACATTTGAACCTTGCCTAAAAAAGGCACTATAGCAAGAGCCTTAGCCAGTATCGGGAATCCCAACAGAGACAGGTGCAGGCCATCTCTGAGAAGGCATCATGGTCTGTCGATCATGTTATTCCAGGCAGACAGATACTGGATCCCCTTAGAATGACACCAGAAGCTTAGCCAGTTTTTGAAGTCAGTCATTTGTCCTTGTACTGTGGTATCATTCTGGGTGATGGCAGGATGCTATTCAGGGCTAGGGCCATACCTGACTGGGCTACAAGATCGGACAGCTCCTTCAGGTCTCTCTTCATGTAGTCCAGGAAGGTACATCTCAGGTCATTCACACCAACATGGACAATGACAGAGTCATATTTGTACTTGTTGTGGAGTGACCTGAATGCGTGCATTATGTGGTGGATCCTGGCACCTGACAGGCAGCTGACAATAACTTTCTCCTTGTTTAGTCTGGTGAGTGGAACATCAGGAAAGGCAGGAAACAAGCTTAGAATTTTTTTTTTTGTTTTGTAAAGTGGAAAGGGAGTAAGGAGAAGCAGAAGATAACTCAAGGTTAAGAACTAAGTGGGTTGGCCTTCTCAAATGTTCTCCCTGTTGTTGTTGTTGTTGTGTCTTTCGGCTTTTCCTGGTTAGGGGTTGCCACAGCGGAACTCCGGTCCGCTAATGATTGGTAGTTGGTTTTTACGTGCCGAGTTACCAGCCCTGATGCACAACCTTCAACGAAGGTATGCCCATTCACACATGTCTCTGTATTAGGTAGAATGAGGTAATGACTAAACTGGGAGGAGTGTCCCAGATCAAATTTACAGTATGGGTGAACAACTGCAAAGCCACCAAGTATAAGAACAGGATACCAATACGGAGGGACAGTGGGAGACAAACAAACCCAAACAGGTGCTTAACAAATGTAGAAAATTTCCAGTTAATACCTCAAACACAGTGAAACTAGCTATAAAAGTGGGTTCCTATTACCTTATTGAATTGCTGAAGTTTCAAACCTGAAAACATCGAACACAAATGTTTGAAGTTTCAGCAATTCAAAATAAAAACAAAAACCAAAACAAAATCGGGTCAGTAACTGTTGTAAGTATTCCCTTTCCGTGTTTGAGCAGATGGAAAGAGTACTTTGAGGGGTTGATGAATGAAGAGAATGAGAGGGAGAGAAGGTTGGATGATGTGCGGATAGTGAATCATGAAGTGCAGTGGATTAGCAAGGAGGAAGTAAGGATAGCTATGAAGAGGATGAAGAACGGAAAGGCTGTTGGTCCAGATGACATACCTGTGGAAGCATGGAGGTGTTTAGGTGAAATGGCAGTGGAGTTTTTAACTAGATTGTTTAATAAAATCTTGGAAAGTGAGAGGATGCCTGAAGAATGGAGAAAAAGTGTTTTGGTACCAATTTTTAAGGATAAGGGTGATGTGCAGAGCTGTAGTAACTACAGAGGGATTAAACTGATCAGTCACAGCATGAAGTTATGGGAAAGAGTAGTGGAAGCTAGGTTAAGAAGGGAGGTGATGATTAGTGATCAGCAGTATGGTTTCAGGCCAGGAAAGAGCACTACAGATGCGATGTTTGCTCTGAGAGTGTTGATGGAGAAGTACAGAGAAGGTCAGAAGGAGTTGCATTGTGTCTTTGTGGATTTAGAGAAAGCATATGACAGGGTGCCTAGAGAGGAGTTGTTGTATTGTATGAGGAAGTCGGGAGTGTCAGAGAAGTATGTAAGAGTGATACAAGATATGTACGAGGGTAGTGTGACAGCGGTGAGGTCTGCGGTGGGAGTGACGGATGCTTTTAAGGTGGAGGTGGGATTACATCAAGAATCAGCTCTGAGCCCTTTCTTATTTGCAATGGTGATGGACAGGTTGACAGACGAGATCAGACAGGAGTCCCCGTGGACTATGATGTTTGCAGAAGACAATTGTGATCTGTAGTGAGAGTAGGGAACAGGTGGAGGAGACCCTGGAGAGGTGGAGATATGCTCTAGAGAGAAGAGGAATGAAGGTCAGCAGGACTAAGACAGAATATATGTGTGTGAATGAGAGGAAGGATAGAGGAATGGTGAGGATGCATGGAGTAGAGGTGGCGAAGGTAAATGAGTTTAAGTACTTGGGATCAACAGTTCAGAGTAATGGTGAGTGTGGAAGAGAGGTGAAGAAGAGAGTATAGGCAGGATGGAGTGGGTGGAGAAGAGTGTCAGGAGTAATTTGTGACAGACTCGTACCAGTAAGAGTGAAAGGGAAGGTCTACAAGAGGGTAGTGAGACCAGCTAAGTTATACGGGTTGGAGACAGTGGCATTGACAAAAAGGCAGGAGTCAGAGCTTGACGTGGCAGAGTTGAAGATTTTAAGATTTGCACTGGGTGTGACGAGGATGGACAGGATTAGGAATAAGTATATTAGAGGGTCAGCCCAGGTTGGAAGGTTTGGAGACAAAGCCAGAGAGGCAAGATTACGTTGGTTTGGACATGTGCTGAGGAGGGATGCAGAGTATATTGGAAAAAGATGCTAAGGATGAAGCTGCCAGGTAACAGGAAAAGAGGAAGGCCTAAGATAAAGTTTATGGATGTGGTGAGAGAGGATATGCAGGTGGTTGGTGTGACAGAGCAAGATGCAGAGGACAGGAGGAAATGGAAACAGTTGATCTGCTGTGGTGACCCCTAACGAGAACAGCCGAAAGAAGAAGAAGTGCAATCTCTGAGTTGGTATATTTAAAGAGTGGGGGGTGCAGGGGGGCTTGTCACCCTGCTTCCGACAGTTACTTTCTGTCCGGTGTTTTTTTTGTTTTTTTTGTGTTCGAAATTATAAAGCTTTGAACTTACAAGTTTGATCTTGTGGTGTTTGAAGTTTTATAATTTCGATCATGTAATAGGAACCCTATAAAAGTATGCAGCAAACAATAAAAGTGCTATAAATAACTCACAAAAATAAGCAAAAAACAGGATACTTAATGTTACATATTGCAGATCAGGGTTTGCTCAGTGTGAAATGGCAGAAACACTCACAAGTTAACTTCTTAAGTAACAGAAAGTTGAAACCTGAAACAACTTAAAAAAAAGCTCGAAAGAACCAATGAGGTGCTTACTCCAAGCCGTAGTCCATGTAACCCCAATCAGCCAATGACCACAAACATTCCCTCTCGCTGAAATGCAAGAATGGCTTTGGCTAAACTAAGATGGCCTGGAACATGTGCTCAGGCACACAGCCTCTACAAACAACTAGGCCCAAAACACAAGCCTGAATATGGACAATCCTACAACTACCCACACTACCTAGGTAGAAAAAAACTGCAGAAATGTTTATCACAGCAGAAAAGCAGCAGTGAGCCTTTAAATGAAAGTTTTAAACAGATAAAGGAGCAAGGAGACTCTAGAGAATGCTTTTAACTGCAAACAAATAAAAACAATTAAAACCTTTATGAAGTAAGAAGCAAGGAAAATCCTCACAGAAAGCATTCCATTTAGAAACCAGTCAGTCAGACTCTGTGATGCATCGCTGCTATAAACCAAACCACTTGCTCCACAAAGATTTTAAAATATGTTCTGTAATACTGGACATAACAATGTCACACACCAAACCACTCCGTCCTCAAAGATTTTAAAATATGTTCTGTAATACAAATACTAGACATAATGTTACACAGCAAACCACTTTGCTCTCCAATGATTTTAAAATATGTTCTGTAATACTGGACATAATGTTACACACAAGTCAAGATACTATCCAATTAAAAATATTTTCCCTTAACACACACATTGAAACTGTCTCCAATATAAAATTACTAGGCAAGACAATAGATGACAAACTCAAAGTCAATATTCTCATCAAATTCAGTCTTCACATTTACAACATAAAAAAATACACAAAACTATGAATGCTTTAGAAACAAAAAAACACTTCCTAAATGCAGCTACTAGAGATACCCTTGCTGGCACCCCACTCATACCCTTCCCTACTTTATGAAGCCTCAGTTCTCACCAACTTACAAACTTCCCTAAACACAAACACTGAAATATGCTATAACAAAATGGCAACATTTGCGAAAAATGCCTCCCACCTCACACAGCACTTAAAACTCTGAAGAGCCTTGAACTTTCTAATCATCTAACGTATGTACAACTACTTACAAAACATAAAATTGTACATATGCCATCAACCTGTCTTGCCATGAAATCCATTCTCCATAGTTACCACCAAAGCAGATTTCTCCAGTCTGAAGACAAACAACTTCTCTCTATTCATAAACCTAACAAAAGTGCAGAGCAAAGCCTTTACTCCTGTGCTATAGCCAAAACTTGGAACTCACTACTTTTAGCCATTAGAACAAATTCTAACTTTCATGCTCTAAAACCTGTTCTAAAAGACTTCCTTTTTAATTCCAGCTCTGGTTTTGCTCCAACCCAGGCTAACCCCTTCCACCCATAAAATTCCTCTTTCCCTACCACACATACCCCCTCTTCCTCTCTCCATCTCTACTGACATTCTTACCTGACTTTCTTATAACTATTTTTCCATACAATCTAACTCTTTTTGAAGCTGAACTACTTTCTGACCTGTCCTACATCTGTGAAATAATATCTCTGAAATGTTACCACATTTCTAAGTTATGTATGGACAGACAGACGTCCTTCTTAACATCTCCTAACCATTTCCTTTACTGCATACTCACTTATACATATAGAAAATGCTTTTTGCTGCTGCATAACATTTGTAAACCAAAATGTTTTATTATAGTATTACATTTAATATAACATGTTTATACGAGTTTCTAATGTAAAATGCATTTTGCAATAATTTTGCAATGTATAATATTTATAGAATGCTTTTTGTAATGTAATCCGGAGCTTTGCTGAAAATGGTTATCATGTGGGCCCAGTTGGACTTTCCTAGTAAACAAACTATAAATAAATAAACAATAATATTCCAGTTTAGAAAACTAAC
Source organism: Protopterus annectens (assembly GCF_019279795.1). Lineage (NCBI taxonomy): Eukaryota > Metazoa > Chordata > Ceratodontiformes > Protopteridae > Protopterus > Protopterus annectens. The sequence continues at coordinate 806,635,791 of NC_056750.1, read as the reverse complement.
ATGCGTTTACCAAGAAAATGAAAACAATACTACAAAGTCTAAGTCTGTGAGTGGCTTTGCTGGCTCCTACACACATCTGTAACTACATTATTGAACCTTTTCACCTACATAGCAATACATGCTTTATTTGACCAAACTTGATTTCATTTTTTTTTCTGGGAAATGAAAAACTAACTGTGGGACTGCTACAACTTGGGAGTAAGGAGATATTCCCACAGGCAGCAATCCTCTCTTTCTTAGCCAAACCCTACTTTTTTGATGAACTTGTCAAAACATTGAGTCAATCAAGAGAATGTTGAACTGTTCAGGAGCCAATTTAGGTATGTATGTATGTGTGTGTGTGTGTGTATGTGTGTGTGTGTGTGTGTGTGTGTGTGTATATATATATATATATATATATATATATATATATATATATATATATATCCATCTTGACATTTTTAATACTCTCCTCTCTAAAATGAACTGGTCTTTTCTGAATCAGATCCCACTAGATGAGGCAGTACACTCATTTAACTCAACTTTCCTAAATATTCTTAACTCACTTGCACCTATCCACACAGTATGAATAAAATCCAATATATCCCTTTGGTTCACAAACACTACCTGAAACTTGATGAAATCCAGGGACAGGAAGTGAAAAGCAGGGGTAAAAACATTGCTACCCATCCACCTGCAAAAATATAAGCTTAGAAATCTGACAAAAAGAAATTATACAACAACCCACAACTGCACAAAAATCAAATCCTTCCAAGTTTTGGAATGCAATTGATCAAATTCTGCATCCTGGCAACCCCTCATCTCCAAATCCCTGTCCAGCTAATATACCACAAAAAATTGCAGCTATTTTCAATTCCCACTTCACTGACTCCATTAAGAGGTTATCCTCTAACTACTCAACTACCAACCATGTAATCTCTCCCCACCATTTCTCCTACTCTCAACTCCATTACAACCTTTTCACTAAAACCTGTACCTACCAACTACATTAAATCTTTTTTTTGCAAATGAAAGCCCTGCTCTACATCAGCTCACAATATTCCTACCTACTTCCTTCAAGTAGCAGCAAGCTCTCTGGCTATTCCTGTATCTATTCTAATAAACTGTTCTTTATCTGAATCTAAAGTTCTCTCCCCCTGGAAAGAATTCTACACTCTACCTATACGTAAAGGAGGTAACTCCACAGAAATTGCTGATTGCAGACCTATTTGCTCTCCTCTCATCCCCCTCTCAAAAATTTTAGAAAAATGCATACACAAGCAAGTTATGCAATACTTAGTGCAAGAAAATCTACTTTCCCCCGAAACACAGTACCACTACTGCCCTTCTATCAGTCATCAACATGATTTCTGTAGCCAGAGATAAACTTGTCCCTGCTTATTCCTCGATCTTTCAAATACTTCTGACACAGTCTCCCACCCTCTCCTTCCGAACCAATTAACTAACCCGAATTTCTCTACCACTACTGTTGCCTGGTTTTCTAGCTATCTCTCTGATCGACAACAATCAGTAATGTGGATCCCTGCTCACTCCCCCCTCTGCCTGTTAACACTGGTGTTCCCCAAGGTTCTACTCTTGGTCCATTACTCTTCAATACCTTCACTAACCTACTCTACATTTCTTGCCCCCAATCATCACTGGTCCAATATGCTGATGACTCTACACTTATCTCTGCCTTCCTTTAACTCTGTTGAAACCTGGCACTCCAAAAACCATCTTATACTAAATCCTAGAAAAACAAAACTATTACTTTTCTTCCCAAAAACTTTAACAACCTCGAATCCACATTCTCCATACTTTCTTTAAAAAGCACACCTATCACAGTTGTACATTCTACAAACTTCTAGGTGTCATAATTAACGACCAACTAAAATTCGATCTACATGTAAACAATTTCATTAGGAAAACCCGCCAAAAACTCAGCCTCTTATACAGGAATAAGAAGTTCCTCACCAACAAAGCAAAAATATCCCTCGCCCATGCTTATCTACTACCATGCTTACTATACAGCTCCCAAATCCTCACAAACCTTAACTCATCACTCCTAAGTTAGACTCTACCTATAACAAAGTGGCCAGATTTGCAGCAAACCTAAATTATAAATCTCACCACTTTCTCTCGCTAAAACCTTGAACTGGATTGAATTTCCCCATCAGCTTCTCCTCTCCCAACTTCAAATTATCCATTCCATATCAACCATCATACTGCCCCAACCTATCTACTCTAATCTCCTTCCACACTCTTTCTAGGACTTTCAGAAGCTCTGGTCAAGACCTACTACAAATCCATAAACCTAAAGCTCTGGCCAAGACCTACTACAAATCCATAAACCTAAAGCTCTGGCCAAGACCTACTACAAATCCATAAACCCAAGAACAAAATAGGGTACAACCTCTATAGCTATAATCCAGCCATATCCTGGAATAAACTCCCACTGGAAATTAGGACCCTTACCAAAGCAAAGGAATTTAAATCCGTCACAAAAGAATACATGAAATGTCAATGGATGTGCCACTGTACTCACCCTCCATAATCTGTCTTCCTATCCTAGCCTCTCTCTATCCAGTGTTAATTTCTGTACATCTGATACCTGTACCACTCACTCTTCTCTCAATCTCACTGTACACTTTCTCTGATCACACTTCTATTACCCTTTCTCATTGTATCTTCCTGAGCTATGATATCTCTAAACTGAGCATTTTCTAAACAAATACTTAAGCCATACACAATCTAAAGCCTGTAATATTGTCTTTATTGTCTTTGTTTTTATCAACAATTGAAATCTTGGCTTTATGTTCATATTATATTATGAATGCTTCTTTTTACTAAAATGTTTTTTTCTGTACATATCATAAATGTTTTTCTGTATATATCATAAATGTTTTATATTTATTACTGTCATTTCCTGTATTGTTATTAACATGTTGGAGCTTTTCTCCCTGTGACTCCGATGAAAAAGGGCTATCAGTTCAGATGGATTCACCTGGTCAACAAATGTAAAATAAATAAATAAATAAATACAACTTTAAAATCTACAACTCTGTCTGCTGTTAACAGTAGGAGTTAAAGTATTAGCCACATAATTCTAAGAAATGTAGCTAATACACACAACATGACAATAGTACCTGTTTTATATGTTTAGAAAAATCTCTCGAAGGGGACAACTGGCAAAGTACAGTTGTGCACACTTACCATAAATGTAGCTGTTCGAGTGTCTTCCCTGTTGCAGTCATCACATTTGGTTTATCCCTGCTGGGGTAGCCCTAGTCGGCCTGAATACCACATACTTAGTATTTCTGCGTCGGTTGCAGTCACTTGAAGACTGATGTCAGGTCGTCGACGCCATTACATCAGTTTTTCTTGCCCTAACTGATTAGGAGCCCCCAAAATAGGAGGCCAGGCTCTGGTGGCAGGACCCCACCAGTGGAAAAAAAATAGAAGTTATGTTCTTACCATAACGTTCCATGTTAGTTGTCTTCTTCTCGCCTTCTTCTTGCTGGATGGGTTCGGAGCCGACCTCGGCTCCGACTGGGCCACTCTAAAAGATCGAGAGTTGGTTCCACCGGCTCGAGGCTCCCCTTATATCCCACAATGCTAGGCGAGAGTTACCTCAGATCTCGTTTGTAAGCTAACCCCAGCTTATAACAGTAACAGTATAACTGTAAAACAGAATCCACCTCTAACAACAGGAAGAAAGAAGGGTGACCTACATCCTGAACCAAGAAATATGCATAATAGCATATGTCTAAGAAAGAGGTGGTAGAAAGAGAGGTCACAATCACAACTCCTCTAGGTCTGTCCAGGCCAGGGGGAAGGAGGGTGGGACGCAAGAAGAAGGCGAGAAGAAGACAACTAACATGGAACGTTATGGTAAGAACATAACTTCTATATGTTAAGTTGTCTATCTCGCCTTCATTCTTGCTGGATGGGACCGTCCTAGCACCTTGTCCCGGGTGGCCTAACGGAACAGACTCCTGAGAACAGTGGAACCAAAGTTAGCTCTATGCCTAGAAGCCAAATCCAACTTATAATGAGAAATAAAAGTGTGAGGAGTAGCCCAAGTAGCCGCTGCACAAATGGTGTCAATAGGCAGTCTGTCTTGGAAGGCTAAAGAAGTAGCCAAAGCTCTGGTGGAATGGGCTTTAGGTTTATTAGGCAATTTTGTTGTCTAATTTCATATACCAGGGAAATCAAAGATGTTAGCCATCTGGATAATGATACCTTTGAAACTGAAAGTCCCTTTCTGCTTTCCGCATAGGAGACAAACAGCTGATCAGATTTTCTGAATTGTTTTGTTCTATCCAAGTAGTACCTTAATTGACGATGAACATCCAGGCAGTGTAATTTTTGTTCAGACCTATTGGAATACTCTGGAAAAAGACAGGGAGGTCAATGCTTTGGTTTAGATTTGATGTCGAAACCACCTTAGGCAAAAAGGACGGGTTAGTTCGTAAGGATACTCTGTCCTTATGAAACAAAAGATAAGGAGGACGACAACTGAGTGCTTGAAGTTCTGAAACTCTTCTAGCTGATGTAATAGCTACCAGAAAGAGAGTTTTCCATGATAACAATTTCAAGGAACAGGAAGCTGCAGGTTCGAAGGGGAAAGAATCAAAGAAGCAAGAACTAAATTTAGGTCCCAAGGAGAAGGAGGATTTCTTATAGGAGGTCTGAGAAGAAAAACTCCTTTCAAAAAGGCTTTGCAAAGTTTGTGGGACATTAAGGCAGATTCAGAAATACCCACATGGAAGTTAGAAATAGCTGCCAATTGAACCTTAAGTGTAGATGGAGATGAACCTGCATGGAAGAGTTCAGCTAGAAAATCAAGGACTAGTTGGATGGAAGCGGTGAAAGGATCTATGTCCTTTCCTTGTGCCCAATATGAGAAGCGTTTCCACTTACTCAAATAAATCTTTCGAGTAGAAGATTTATGGGAAGCTATCAATATATCTCTAACAGAGTGAGATAATTGAGGAAGCCTGGCTACGGTTGGAACTGGAGGAACCAAGCAGTGAGGTTCAGAGAGGGAGGGCGATGAAACTGACCCGACTGATGGATCAAAAGATCAGGAACTAGGTCCAGATTCCACGGTCGCTCCAAGAGAAAACGATGTAGAAAGGGGAACCACACTTGTCGAGGCCAGTAAGGAGCAATGAGGATCAAGGATGCCTTCTGAGCGATAGCTTTCTGAATTACTTGAGAGATCAGTGGGAAAGGAGGGAATGCATACAGAAGTCCCGGGCCAAACTTGGACTAGAGCGTCTCTGCTGGGTTGGCCTGGTAAAGGGAATAGAGTGAAATATTCTCTGCACTTGCTGTTTTGGGGAGTAGCAAAAAGATCGCAGCAAGGCTGACCCCACTTGAGAAAAATTTCTCTCACTACAGAGTCTTTCAGAGACCACTCGTGAGGCATGAGTATAGCTCTGCTCAACTTGTCCGCAATGTGATTGGACTTCCGGGATGTGCGTTGCTATCAGAAAACGCTGAGAAGAAATTGCCCATTGCCACAGTCTGAGTGCTTCTCGACACAGGGGTATGATCTGGTTCCGCCTTGTTTGTTGATGTACCACACTACAGACATATTGTCTGTCTGGATTGCAATTGTTCTCAAGGGAAGAGAGTCTTGAAGGGCTTGCAACGCTAAAAGCACTGCTCTCATCTCCAGAACATTTATGTGCAAGTGGCATTCGTTTGGTTGCCATGTGCCCTGGACTGTCCTGCCCTGATAATGCCCCCCCCACCCGATCAGGGAGGCATCCGTTGTCAGTGTAGCAACCGGAGGAGGTGGAACAAAGGGTCTTCCCAACAGGAGCTGGGGGGAAGACATCCACCACATGAGATGCTTTTGCACGCCTGCGTGATCACAATGGTGTGAGACATTGGAAGTTCCTGGTATGACCATTGAGTAAAAAGCATCCACTGAAGGATCCGCATGTGGTATCTGGCTAATGGAAGGAGAGGTATGGCGCTGCCATGATTCCCAACACCTTTAGAACTAACCTGGCTTTGATTCTGTTGTTGTTGAGAAGGAGTGACACCAATTTGTGAATGTCTGATATCCTTTGGTGTGTTAGCCTTGCAGACATGTTTATAGTATCTAGATTTGCGCCTATGTAGGTAATAGTACGACAAGGCGACAAAACAGACTTTTCGCAATTTATTGAAATACCCAGTTTTTGACAAACGTGAAAAGTATAATCTCTGGCCATCAGAAGGAAATGCTTGGTGGGAGCTGTGAGGAGCCAGTCGTCCAAATATGGAAACACCTGGAATCCTTGTCGTCTCAGGTGAGAAGCTACCACTGCCATGCATTTGGTAAACACCGGGGCAGTGGTGAGACCAAAGGGCAGGGCCCTGAACTGAAAATGACTGGTTCCCAGCCTGAAGCGGAGGAATCTTCTGGAGCGTCTGTTCATTTTTATGTGATAGTACGCATCCCGAAGGTCTATAGAGCACATCCAGTTTCCTTTGCCCAAAGGGAAGAATGGATTGCAGCGTGACCATCCGAAATCTTGTTTTCTTGACTGATTTGTTCAAGACACTGAGATCCAATATCGGTCTCCAGTCCCCTGTTTTCTTTGGAACTAAAAAGAACCTTGAGTAGATTCCGGATCCTTGTTGGTCTGCTGGCACTGGCTGAATTGCTCTTTTGCAAGCAGTTTTGAAATTTCCAAAGCTGCTAGATCCCTTTGAGCGGGTGGAACATCTGGAAGGGATTTTTGACTGATTTGGAAAGCGAAGAAAGGGGATAGAATAGCCTTCGGAAATGATGGACTGTACCCATTTGTCTTGAGTCAGGGATAGCCAGGCTTCTGGGTACAGTGACAATCTTCCCCCGGCTGCCTCCGGAGATGGGCAGTCGGGCAACACCTCAGGGATGCTGAAAGGGCTTGTCAGGGAAGGGTTCCCGATTGCCCTGGTTCTGCGGACCCCCCCTGCCCCTAGGGCGACGTCTACCATTGTTATTCCCACCTCTGCCTTTGGTAGGAAAACGACTCTGTGCGTCAGGCGAAGTCCCTTGAGATTGTTTACGGAACCACATCTTTCCACCCTTCTGGCCTTTCGGCTAAGGCCTGGAAGGAGTCGAAAACGGACTCCGACGGCAGAAAGGGTCTTGCCATCAGTCTCGCACCTAGTCAGGGTTTCTTTCACTTGAGGACCAAAGAGAGATGATCCATTAAAAGGGGAGTTCGTGAAAGACGTCTTGAAAGGGTCCACAAAATTGCATAGCCGCATCCAGGCGTGCCTACGTAAGGCTACACCTGTCCCTGCGGCTCTGCTCGCTCCATCGGCCCCGTAAGAAAGGAGGCGCATGGAGGAGTTGGATATGGAATTAAGGGTAGCCAGCTGCGTGTTCATCTTGTCTTGGAAACCCGCAGCTGTAGGATCCTTTAACATTTCACTCGCTTCCTTGATCAAGTCCCTTTGAAGACGAGTGAAATGGCACAGGTAGTTCAGCGAACGCATGGTAAATGTCGCTGAGGAGAACATCCGCTTCCCGTACCTATCCATGGACCTAGATTCCTTGTTAGGTGGATGGACAGGTACTGAAGGATCAGCCAGTTCCTTCTTTGTGGCAGCAGCTACCACCATAGCATCCACAGAAACTCCTTTTGATAAAAATTGCTTGTCTGCTGGAGCTGTGATGAACTTAGAGGGTCTCCTGGGAGTGGGGTCCACTGAATCAGGAGCCGTCCATGCCTTCTTAGCAACCACCTGCATGAGGGGGTCAAGGGAGGGACACCCAGGAGGTGGAAGGACGAGAGCCAAATGCCTCAAGATACACAGATTCGTCCTCCGAAGGGTTGAGGGCTGGCCAATTTCCCTCTGTTTCAGGATCTCCAGAATGTCTGCAAATGAGACATCTTCAGAAGGGGAACGGGGAACCCTCAGAATCATCCAAATCTGTGTCTGACGTGATAGACTCAGGTGAGTCAATGTGTTTCCTCTTACACTTCCTCTTCCGAGGGGCTCTTCTGCCAAATCAGGAGAGGCCTCGAAGAGGATGAAATCCCCACAGGGGCTCCTGAGGAGCTGGCTCTCTGCGGTCCGGGATGAGGTAGTGAGTCGACTTATCCTGAGGCAACATAGAGGGAGTTGCGGACGGAGCCGACTGTGGAGTAGAGCCAGGCTCTAACACACTCCGCATGACCTCGAATGCACCCCTGTCAGGCAGAGCCAGAGGTCCCCGCTCCGAGGAGCTAAGAACCCCCCTCGGCACCGACAGTGATGGCTCCGAGGTCGATGTCGGAGCCGAACTCACCAGCCGAAGCCCCGAGAGGGAGAGGGGGTCGGACAAGGGTCCGATGCCACTCACCCCCTCGGAGCCGACGAGGGAAGTCCGGCACCGAGATTCTTCCAAAGAAGAAAACGGAGCCGATGACGGAGCCGAAGACAATTGTCTCGGCTCCGACGTAATCACAGTCTCGGTTCCGACGCGACCCGGCTCCGAACTCAAGAGAGTCGAAGGAGGAAAATGTTGATGGACCGGGGCAGGCATCGACTGATGAGTCGGGCTCTGAAGCATCTGGGCTAGTGCCTCGGACTTAAGTAGTCGACTCACTACCCTCTGAAGGTCATGATCCGACAGCCTCGATGACCTAGAGGAGTGAGACCTTTGGCTCTGTTCAGACAGCAGGGGAGATCCTGGAGCCGAATGAACGGAGCCAAGAGATGGTGACCTGGACCTCTTCCTAGTTGTCGGCTCCGAAGGTCTGGTCGGAGCCGACACGGGAACCTCAATAACCTCGGCTCCGGCCAGAGCTGAGGAGCCACAGAAACTGTGGACTGAGACTTATCGGCTCCAGCCGGAGCCGATAAAGGCAAAGGTTGAGCAACCTGAGGTCTCGGCTCAGAAGCCGGAGCCGAAGACCTCGATGCCTTAGAGGGCTTCCCTGTTGAAACTGACAGGGAATCCTCTGGCTTCAGTAAGCCTCTAAGAATTAATTTGTTTTTTCTTTCCTGCAGGACCCTGGGGCTGAAGCCATGGCACACAGCACAGGAGTCCTGCAGGTGCAAAGGCCCCAGACAATAGACACAAGAAGTGTGAGCGTCTGTCAGAGACATTTTCTGACAGCACGCATCACACTTCTTGAATCCGGAGACCTTTGCTTCTTTAGACATTTTTTTTTTAACTGACAGGTGTACACAAACACGCACACAAACACACAAGTTATACCCTGTCAGGAAAAACACAATAAAATTAGTAGTAATACTAGAATTTAAACTACAATAAACTAGAATAAACTACAAAAAACACACACACTCCACTAGGGAAGGGAAGGCCTAAAGGCCCAATGGAAGAACCAAAGGTTCTAGGGAAAGAAAACGGAAAATATTTAGGGTCGGGAATAAAGTTTTCTAATCTACACTAACTAAGTAAGAATATTAACTTAAAAGGGGTTTTAAAGAGTAATTTTTACAAGAAAATTAGCACTCACCAGGAACCGGTAGAAGCAACCAACCTCGAAGCTGTAGCGGCAAACGAGATCTGAGGTAACTCTCGCCTAGCATTGTGGGATATAAGGGGAGCCTCGAGCCGGTGGAACCAACTCTCGAGCTTTTAGAGTGGCCGAGTCGGAGCCGAGGTCGGCTCCGAACCCATCCAGCAAGAATGAAGGCGAGATAGACAACTTAACATAATGCCATTATGTCCCTTCTAAAGAAAGAAGACCAACAAGGAAGAAAGGTAACAAAAAGAAAAAAAAAAGGCGTGGGGAGAAGAACCAGGACTGCAACAGTGAAGACACTCATACATCTGCATTTATGATAAGTGTATACAACTGTACTATGTTCTTCGTGTTTCACTGCTGCAGTCATCACATTTATAGGTTCATAGGTAGGTACTAGGCTATCTGCCTTAGGGCATTTACAAGCCTAGCCAGAATGTGTTGGCTTTCGCCACCCTTTTAGACTAGATTCCCAAGCCTCTGTCCAGCAGGGCCATAGAAGTGATCCCAGGAGTAAATTTACGATTTCCCATCCACTCATCAAGATTTCTCTTGAAGAGGGTCAGCGAGGGGCTCTGCCTAACATGAACTGGGATTCTATTCCAGAGCGAGGGGAGCCTCTGGGATATGAATCTATCCCTCCAGCATGTCCTATATATTGTTGTGCTGAGGTTTAAATCCATGGAGCATGTAGCTCTAATGGATTTGGCTTTCATGAGGTGGAGCATGTCCATCAATTTGGGTAGATTCCCAAAGCTGACGAAATGGGAAGAGGCAGTCAAGGAAGCTAGGGGCTGGCTAACATGCCCTGCAAGACTGCAAAGGCAAAGCCTGCCCTGGATTTCAAAAAGAGAGGCAGGTGGTAAATTTTGGTAAAGGTGTGAACAGATGTCCAGGTGGCAGCCTCCAGGATGTCCCTGTTGGGAACCCCTCTGAGGAATGCTGCAGAGGTGGAGGCTGCTCTAGTGGAGTGGGTCCCAACCCCTTTGAGAGTAGTCTTGCCAAGTTGCTTGTAGCAGAAATGGATGCAATGCGCTATCCATTTGGAAATGGTTTGATTGGAGATGGCTTTGCCCACTGGCCCAGAAGCAAAGCTAACCAGCGGTTGGTCAGATTTCTGGAAGGGTTTAGTCCTGTCCAGGTAATATCTGAGCTGTCTGTGCACATCTAGCGAGTGCAGAATCATTTCCCCCTCGTTTTGAGGGTTAGGAAAGAAAGTGGGCAAATGGATGGATTGGTTGGAGCTACACTGGATACTAGTGCTTGGGCATGAAGGATGGATTAGTTCTGAGGGAAACCCTGTCTGCATGGCAGAAGATGAAGGGTTCCATTGCCATGAGAGCTTGCAACTCAGAGACTCTTCTGGCTGAAGTGATGGCCAGGAGGGAAGGCTGTCTTCCAGGAGAGAAATTTTAGCTCTGCAGAAGAAGCTGGTTTGAAAGGAGGCAGGGTGAGCTTTTCCAAGACAAAGTTAAGGTCCCAAGCTGGTATTGGTGCTCTTCTGGGGGGGCATCAAGTTGTTAGCCCCTCTAATGAACTGCTTGATTCGAGGATGTGAAAAAAGAGGCTGCTCAGTGGGAAAATGAGCGGAAATAGCAGAGACGTGGATTTTTATACAGGAGAAAGAGACCACTGTGTATTAGGTCAGCTAAGTTGTCCAGGATGAGAGGGATGGAGGGCTGTGCCGTATTGGCTCCCTTATCCTGGATCCAGGTGCAGTTCCTTTTCCATTTGTCTGCATAAGGCTTTCTGGTGCTAGGGCATCTGGCTTCTCGGATAACATCCAGAACCTATTTACTGAGTAGGGCAGATTGGTCAGGGGTCAGGTTACAAGCCAAGCTACCAAATTGAGTGTCTGCAAATGGGGGTGCATGAATTCCCCTGCCCTCTGGGTTAGGAGGTTGGGAACCTGAGGAAGATTCCATGGGGGCAGTGAGGACAGGCTGTGCAGCAAGGGGTACCAGGGCTGTCTGGAGCTATGAGAATGGTCCTTGTTTTTTCCTCCCTTATTTTGATCAGTACCTTGGGAATGAGAGGTAGGGGAGGAAAGGCACAGACCAAGAGGTTTACCCAGGGAAGGATAGGGCATCTACTTTCCAAGCCATACAGTGATGCTCCCTGGTGCAGAATTTGTCAAGCTGATGGTTGGTGTGGGAGGCAAACAGGTCGACCTCTGGGGTCCCCCATTTCTGAGTTATTAGTACGAAGGTGTTTCTATTGAGCTGCCACTCATGGGGGTCCAACAGTTTTCTGCTTAGTTGGTCTGCCAGGGAGTTGTGAGAGCCTGGCAGGTACTGTGCCAACAGGTGTAGATGCATGGAAGAGGCTGCGAACCAAAGGGTCATGGCCAATCTGCACAGCGGGTAGGAGTGAGTCCCTCCCTGCTTGTTGATGTACCACATCACTGTGGTGTTGTCTGTTTTGATCAGGAGAATCCCTGGAGAGAGAAAGGGTTTGAAAGCTATCAAGGCCTGCTGCACAGCCATCATCTCTTTTAGACTGATGTGCAGGGAGAGTTGCTGGGGGTTCCATTGGCCCTGTATGTACCTGCCATCAAGGCGTGCATCCCAAGTGTAGTCTGATACATCTGTGGTGAGGGTCTGGGTGGCAGGGTGTGGGGAGAAAGGCAGTCCCTTGTTGTGGGAGCAGGCTGTTGCCCACCAAAGAAATTACTCCCTCAGGCAAGGAATAACAGGTAAAAGAGTTTACGATCTTGAGAGTGTTGACACCAAAGGCTCTTTAGGTACCACTGAAGTTTCCTCATATGCAGTCTGGCATATGGAATAAGGAGTATGCAAGATGCCATGAATCCCAGGGCTTGCAGGATTTCCCTTGCAGAAAGCTGGGACCTGGTGGTCAGATGAGAGAAGTAAGCAGATAGGGAATTTTGTTTCTCTGGTGTTAGACATGCCATCTGGAATGCTGAATCCAGACTTGCTCCCAGGAAGACTATCCTTTGGTGGGTACCCATTTGGATTACTTTTTGTTGATTGTGTACCCTAAGGAGGTTAGTAAGTCCTTTACAAAGATGCTCGGTAGTCAGGGAATGGAGTGCCAGCACTCAAATAATGTCAAAGTCCACGTAAATATATGCAAAGCTTTATTCACATAAAGAAAAAATCAAGCGCTTTAGTCTCCAGATTCGGAGACTTTATCAAGATAAAACAAAATTCATTAGACGTTCTGTTTAAATGATTTGTCATCAAATATTAGACCAATCACTCTCCAGAACTCATAAATAATTAAATATTAAAAAACCATAACAAACATATAAATAACCACTTATAAAAATAATACGCAAACAAGCCACCCAGGAAAATACAACAGCATCCTTTTCAGACACAGTAGAAAGACAGAATAAATGCTAAATATATTATATTAGAAATATAAAAATTATTAAAAAAAAAAAAAAAAAATATATATATATATATATATATATATATATATGTATGCATTATGCTATGAAATGAGAGACTATCCACCATACTTGTATCCATTATAAGACTATCTAAAAGGTATGTGAATATAAAATAATATATTAATATATAATCAATAAATCTAAAAGGCACATACCAAAGAACCATTAATACTCCATAACATATTAAAATTCATATATAATTATATAAAACACCACCTAATTTAATCAAGGACATATACAAATAATACCTAAAAACAAAAATAAAGTGTATAATTAGTAGCTTATTGGCTCAAAAACTAAAGATATTTAAATTTCTATCTACCCAATGCTTTTAATTAAAAAAAACAAATGATTGAGAAAGATTTGTTTAAACCTGATCACTGGGTTGCATTTGTCCTAAGTTGCCATAAGGCTTCATTTCTCTCAAGGTATAATGGCCATGGTCCACCTCTTGCGTCAATCTGTAAGGGCTCAATCACAGTAAATTTAAAAGTGTGGCCAGGCAATTTGTTACAATGTTTCGCCAAAGCATTTGTATCCTTTTTCAATCTAATATCCCTGAGGTGTTCATAGATTAATTTGCTCTCTGTCTTTCCTATATAAAAACAGGCACATTTGCAACAAAAAGCACAATACACAACCTTCTCCGTGTAACAACTACACTTTTTCCTCAGTGACCTTTACACCATTTATATTAAAAGATGACCCTTCTATTATGTATTCGCAATAATTGCACAGTCCACATTTTTTCATATAGCCGTACCCTTGTACATGGCCACCACCTTCAAAAATATTTTTAAGAGATTGACCCTTCCTACAAAGAACAATAGGTTTTTCCCCAACACACTGTCTAACTTCACTACATGATGATAAAAATCACCCAGTTCTTAAAAAGAATATCCATAATTTCTTTACTTGCCAGATTATAAGTAGTAATAAAGGCTGAATGAAAATTAACATTAGTTAAACCAGTTCTGTTGTGTGTCCCAACAATTGTATTGGACACCACATTTAAATCCTCAGACAAAGTATCAGATTCACTGTGAACATTCCTGTGAATAGATTGCCTACCTTTCAATAGTTAAAATGGCCTGAAAGAACCCCTCTTCTCCCTTTTATTAATAACCTCCAACATCAAATTGTTAACCAAATCCACCGGGTGGGTAGTCCCTCTTCAGAAACATATCCTTTAAAAGCTCACATTCATTAAGAAAGAAATCAAAACAAGAAACCATCCAGGCAGCCCTTACGAACTGCCCCTTCACTGCCGCTGTTTTTTGCTTATATGGATGAGAGCTATCAAAATGCAAGAAACTGTTGGAATATGTTTCTTTTCGGTGAATCTCAGGTACAAATTTTTTTGAGGAAATATCCTTTAACAGCCTGACATCTAAATAAGAAATTTCATTCAGACCAATTGAATGAGTAAACTTCAGAAAGGGTGTTGAATTGTTAATATAGGATAAAAACTCGCCTATTTAGTTTTCAGGCCCATCCCAAAATATAAAAATATCATCAAAAAATCGTACATACATTCTGCAGTGGGTATAAAAATGTGAGTTAAATAGGAACGTTTTCTCCCACTGCAGTATAACCATACTGGCATATAAACCGCCACATGGTGAACCCACATTAACCCCTACAGTTTGGATGAAAAACTCATTATCAAAAAGTATACAATTACTCTTTAAAACCAATTCAAATAAATTGCTCATACACATTAATATTGGGTTGGGATACCCCTCTTTGTAAAAGATAATCTCATACCTATTCAAACCCTATATCATGGGGTATTGAGCTACATAAATCTCTAACGTCTATAGTAATAGAAACACCAGTATCAATAAATTCCAAATTATTAATCCTTTGCAAGAAATCCCATGAATCTTTACGTAGACTCAAGTCATCAACAACAAAAGATTTTAACTTGATGTCCAAATATCTAGCAACAGGATATGTAACAGATCCTCGCCCATCTACAATTGGACGCATGGGTGGATCTAAGATACTTATGTATTTTGGGTAAACCAAAAATACATGGAGTTCTTGGGTGGAGGACCGACAAAAAATTATATTCGTCAATAGAAATGGAACTCTCAATAAATAAATCAAGTTAATTTCGAACCTTATTATAAGTACCATTTAATTAATTCAAGGATATTCTCCTGTATGCATCTCCATTCAAGATTTTTCTCATTCGTTCATTATAATCACCCAAGTCCATAATGACAAACCCCCAACCTTTATCTGGTTTTATAACCCTCACACGTCTTTGTTAGACCGTAATTTAGTCAAACCATCCAATTCACCCTTACTTAGGTTAGTAAAATCTTTTTTTTGTAATTTCCTAACATCAACTTATTTATTTATTTATTGCATTTGTTTACCGGGATAAGTCCACTGGGCCTAAAAAAGCCCATTTTCAGTGGAGGCCCAGGGAGAAAATCTCCAACGAGATACAGAAAAAATACAAACATTAATTAGTACAGAAGCAGAAAGTGTTACAGATAGTAAATATATGGAAACCAAATAGGTGCCGCTATAGATCCAAAGGTCCACTCGTCAACACAAAAAGCAGCCTGAAAAGATGTAAAAACAATACACGAGTAGATACCACCACGATAAGTCCAATAAACTGAGCAGCAAAGTTTCAGTACATTTATTGTAATTATAAAACAAAAAAGATGAGCGCTTTCGCGTACACATAAGTACGCTTCTTCAGACCTTAAAAAACTTTAATTTAAAACACCCTTTTTATATAAAAAGTCTTTCATTCTAATGAAAGCAATTAATCAATCAATCACTCAGAAACACAATTTCCTAATGGACATTCCCTAGTTACCTAGCGCTTCTCATAAAATCACAAGAATAATCAACATCATACATTTATTTATATATATATATATATATATATATATATATATATATATATATATATATATATATATATATATATATATATATATATCTGTGTGTATATATAATGTTTATTTGTGTCATAATGATACTATTGGATTTAATAACAATAATATTGTTAGAAATTAATAATATGAATTATTATAGCAATGGCTCCATGTAAAGGGCCATTATATGAAACATTGGTATATCTACATGGTATCCGTATGGTACCTGTATTGGATTGTACAGAGATGCATAAGGTTTTGTTTATTTTAAGTGTTTTAAGTTTATGTATATTGTTTTATTTTATTTTGTTTGTTTGTGTATATATAACGTTATGTATATTTGCATATTTGTACGTTCTTTCCATATATTTTATGAGAACATCACTACAGAAACACATAGATATGTATATGGAAGCATGAATTATTTAGGATGCCTTATTGTTTATGATGTTGATTATTCTTGTGATTTTATGAGAAGCGCTAGGTAACTAGGGAATGTCCATTAGGAAATTGTGTTTCTGAGTAATTGATTGATTGATTAATTGCTTTCATTAGAATGAAAGACTTTTTATATAAAAAGGGTGTTTTAAATTAAAGTTTTTTAAGATCTGAAGAAGCGTATGTGTGTGTACACGAAAGCGCTCATCTTTTTTGTTTTATAATTACAATAAATGTACTAAAACTTTGCTGCTCAGTTTATTGGACTTATCGTGGTGGTATCTACTCGTGTATTGTTTTTACAGACAGTAAATATAGTAACATATACAGAATGTATACATAAAAGCAGGAATCTAGTTTGTTTGATTACAGCAATATATACAGAAAATATACATTAAAGCAGAATTCAATGAATTCAATCAGATTGGTATAAACAGAGATCAGTATTATTGTACCAGAATCAACAAGTGAAGATAAAAATAAATATGGAGAAAATATCATCAGTCACTAGTAGCAAAATACATAGGAGTTTAGTAATCATATAAGGAGAGAGAAGAGGTTAGGTTAAATCTTTCAAAAATCAATATAGAGGGATGGATGGGTGGGTTATACATACTTGAAATGTGTAGGGGGTTGCTCACGTTCCACGGATTTACATAAAACATTCAAATTCAACTTCCTTACAAAATTTTTCAGGTCCACCAATGTTTGAGCTACATTATAATTTTTCACAGGAACAAATGTCAACCCTTTAGCAAGTAAATCACACTCACTGACATCAATTTCGGCAAACAAAAAAATAAATACATTAAAATCACCTTTGGAATGTCCTACTATAGAACATTTATCCAAATTATGTCCTTGTAAGGTTAATTCCAACCTCAATGCCCACCTCCCCCCCCCCTCTGATACATTGATTGGCCTCCCTGGCCTCTGTTTGTAGAAAATGTCCCCTGACCCTGCACATTCTGGTTGTATCTGTCTCTCGGTCTCTCAGACCTCCTTAAAGGAGGAAAGTTCTCCTGATCCAAAAAAGAATCCGGGTTACTTGAAGATGCAACATCAATATTGTCACCATTCCAAACTTGTGACCTAGGAGGCTGAGGGTAGGCCATGTTAGCACTGTACTGGGCCTTATCCCTCTCAAGTTTCTTCATTTTCCTATTTTTTATTGAAACCATTTCTTGCTCAATACTTTTAAAAATTCAATTATAGTCAAATATATTTTCCTCATGTGCAACATCATGCACAATTTTCCTATCTAAATCTGTTGCCTCCTTCATTAAATCAGTCAATAGTTCACTGTGCTTTATAACAAGCTCCATGTATTCAGAGTCATGCCTATCAAACATTAAAAGTAGCTCTTTATGTAAACAAGAATCAGTCACCAGGCCTTTGGGGAAGTGAGAACCTACGGGTTTGCGCATGGGGCGCTTCCCACAGGCCTGGTTTTTAATGTATTTAATTTTTCATCTGCCCAAATTGATGTCAATGATTGTGATTTACTTGCTAAAGGTTTGACATTTGTTCCTGTGAAAAATTATAATGTAGCTCAAACATTGGTTGACCTGAAACATTTTGTAAGGAAGTTGAATTTTTTCTTTATTCTATTTTTTCTTCTTTTTAAGAACTGGGTGATTTTATCATCATGTAGTGAAGTTAGACAATGTGTTGGGGAGAAACCTATTGTTGTTTAAAGGAAGGGTCAATCTCTTAAAAATATTTTTGAAAGTGGTGGCCATGTACAAGGATACGGCTATATGAAATAATGTGGACTGTGCAATTATTGTGAATACATAATAGAAGGGTCATCTTTTAATATAAATGGTGTAAAGGTCACTTTGAGGAAAAAGTGTAGCTGTTACACGGAGAAGGTTGTTTATTGTGCTTTTTTTGCAAATGTGCCTGTTTTTATATAGGAAAGACAGTGAGCAAATTAATCTATGAACACCTCAGGGATATTAGATTGAAAAAGGATACAAATGCTTTGGCGAAACATTGCAACAAATTGCCTGGCCACACTTTTAAATTTATTGTGATTGAGCCCTTACAGATTGACCCAAGAGGTGGACCATGGCCATTATACCTTGAGAGAAATGAAGCCTTATGGCAACTTAGGACAAATGCAACCCAGTGGCCAGGTTTAAACAAATCTTTCTCAATCACTTGTTTTTTTTTAAATTAAAAGCATTTGCTAGATAGAATTTAAATATCTTTAGTTTTTGAGCCAATAAGCTACTAATTATGCACTTTATTTTTGTTTTTAGGTATTATTTGTATATGTCCTTGATTAAATATAGGTGGTGTTTTATAGAATTATATTTGAATTTTAATATATTATAGAGTATTAATGGTTCTATGGTATGTGCCTTTTAGATTTATTAATTATATATTAATATATTATTTTTATATTCATATACATTTTAGTCTTATAATGGATATAAGTATGGTGGATAGTCTCATTTCATAGCATAATGCATACACATATATTTTTTTAATAATTTTTAATTTTTATATTTCTAATATAATATATTTATCATATATTCTGTTGTTCTACTGCATCTGAAAAGGATGCTGTTGTATTTTCCTGGGTGCTTGTTTGCGTATTATTTTTATAAATGGTATATTTATATGTTTGTTACGTTTTTTAATATTTAATTATTTATGAGTTCTAGACAGTGATTGGTCTAATATTTAATGAGGAATCATTTAAATAGAACGTCTAATGAATTTTGTTTCATCTTTTATCCGAATCTGGAGACAAAAGTGCTTGATTTTTTTCTTTATGTGAATAAAGCTTTGCATATATTTACGTGGACTTTGACATTATGAGTGCTGTCACTCCATTCCCTGACTACCGAGCATCTGTGATGTGGTTTGGTCATTTGGTTAGGTTTTTTTACAAGGTCCTTTACAAAGGCCAGGTCTTTGAGCAGCTTTTCCTGGCTGGTCTGCCAGAATAAGGCAGTCATCTAAGTAGGGATAAATCTGAATATTTCTTTGTCTGCAAAAAGCCAGGCATTTTGTGAAATGTGTGGGAGCAGTAGATAAGCCAAAGGGAAGTGCTGAGATCCTGCCTTAAAGCAAAGATATTTTCTGCAGGACTCCCTGATGGGAATGTGGAGGTAGGGCTCTTTTAGGTCCAGGGTGACTAGCCAAGCATCCTTGGACAACATGGGTAGCAGCTGCTGGAGGGTGAGCATTTTGAATTTGAGCATCAGCAAGAAGGTGTTTAGAATGAACAGATCGTGGATGGGGTGCCTGGTGCCCTCTTTTCTGGGTACCAGAAAAAGTCTGGAGTAGAAGCCTTGGCCTATCTGTTCTGCAGGAACGTGTTCTACTGATCCCAAGGAGAGCAGGGTATGGATTTGCTTTTGAGCCTCTGCCCACTGATTTGGTGGAAGATCTGGGAACCCTTTAGGGTGTGGAAGGAGAATTTGTACCCCTGAGACACAATGTTCACAACCCATTGGTCCTTGGTAATGGTGGCCCAGGTGCTTGAGTGAAAGGAGAGTTTTCCTCCTAGGGGTATGTGATGGTGGATAGAAGCACGGTGGGGAAGGGGTGAGTCATTGTGGGTTTTTGCCATAAGGGGTAGCTTAGAACTCCCTGGTTTTGAAGTGGAGGCAGTTCACTGCTTAGATCGCTGCAACCCATGGGACTTGCTGTC
This sequence comes from Protopterus annectens, assembly GCF_019279795.1. Taxonomy (NCBI): domain Eukaryota; kingdom Metazoa; phylum Chordata; order Ceratodontiformes; family Protopteridae; genus Protopterus; species Protopterus annectens. Next base: position 806,615,913 of record NC_056750.1, on the reverse strand, counting down.
TTGGAGATCTGTTTCCACAGGGCCTAGGCTGGCCCTGTTTACTAAGTGCAAGAAAAGACCAGTGTTTGGAAGAAAAATACCTGCTGAACATAGGGGGCTGTACCTGTAACAAATCTTTAACAGTCTACATAGATTTTGCTTTCTCTTCCATCTTTTTTTAACACCTCTTCTGCTTTAGTACCAAATAAGTTATCTTTGTGCAAGGGTGCATCCAACAATTTTGATTTGACATGGTCAGGCAGGGGTAGTTCCTTAAGCCATGCATGTCTTCTAATGACAGATCCAGTGACTGCTGCCCTGCAAGAAGCTTCTAGAGCATAAAAACCGCAGTGCAAAGTGTGTTTAGTTACTTGAGCAGCAGAGTGCATTAATTCCTGCAAATCATTAGATTCTGTCCATGCAGGAAAGGAGTTAATTTTTTGTTTAAGGAGTTCCAAGGCATGCTGCTGATATTTAAGCATATGGAACTGACAATTGAGTGCCCTGATAGTGAGAGTAGCTGAGGTGTATACTTTTTTACCCCATCTGTCCAGTGCTCTGGAATTCCTGTCTGAAGGGGTGGGATTCTTAGCTAAAGTAGCTTTGACCCCTTTTGGGCCTTGAGTAATGACTTCAGGGTCCGCTGTTGGGTTTTTAAAGAGATAGTTGTGAGAGTCAGGGACTCTAATACCAGTCTGGCTTTCTGGGAGCAGGAGGGAGGGTGCCTGGAGTCGATCTGTTTTCAAGGAAGACATCATCTACCACCTCTAGGACTGGGGGGATGGTTAAGGGTCTGTGCTGTGGCAGGTCCAAAACGCTGAGTCTCTTTTTAGACTATGGGTAGTCTAGACTCTCCCATTTTAAATGCTCCCTTAAAGTATGCAGGGTTTCCCCAAAGGAAAAATCCTCTGGGGGTGAGGCTGAAGGAATAGATTCCTCTGCATCAGAATCCTCATATGTACAGAGGGGCTGCATGTCTTCATAGTCAGATGCATCAGATTCATCTGACTGTTGTTCAGACAAAACGTCTGGAGACAGATCTCTTTCTTTTGCAGGGAATGGTTTGGCTTCCCCTAATCAGCATGAGAAGGTCCTCTGCCATCCTAAGCATTTGTCACTATGGCAAGGGAGCAGGCATCAAAGAATGGCTGGAAGGTGGTTTCTTGGGGGTGGTTCGACCCCTTGGCCTAAGGAACTCGGTTGGTTTAGAAAGAACGGAAGCCATGAAAGAAGGCGTCAGTTTATGTCTGGATTCCGTTATGCGAAGGACTTCCTCAGAATCTGGTGTCTGCACAGCGGCTCCAGACCCATCCAAGGTAGAGACGACCACAGGATCTTTAGACGAAGAAGAGTTCTGCAGCATACCAGACTCCGAAAGGGTCTCGGTAGAGGCCTGCGATTAACTGAGGCGGGCATCAGGGGCTGCGAAAGCACCTCACTGAATTCTGGAGGACCGACAACCAGCTTGTCAGTAATGTTGTCAGAAGGTTTAGTCCTGTACAGTCTGTCTCTGTCTATGTTTTTTCGGAAGGTCTGCTGTCGGATGGCTTATGGAAGCCATATCAGAATTCGAGGACTGTAAACGGAAATACCTGGCTACAATAAGGGCCCGAAAACGAACATTTCTGGCATTAAACAAAGCACAAAACTGACAAAGAGGGACGCCATGGTCTGGGCCTAGACAAGTGATGCAGTATGAATGGAAGTCCCGATGTGGTATCTGCTTTTCACAGGTGAGACAATTATTAACTTTTTCTGACATCGGTTAGTGCAAGAAAAAAGGATCCCCAATGGGGTACTTAGCTTTTGAAGACTTCAATTCATAAATGAAACTCAGGTAGCAGCCGACCGGCACTCGTGCAAACTGCTTCTGCTTCGGGCTCCATGGCAAGAAAGACTGATGTAATGGCGTTGGCTGCCTTCCTTTATACCCCTGATGACTCGATGTCAGTCTTTAAGCGTCAGAAACCGACACAGGAATACTAAGTCTCTGGTATTCAGGATGGCCGTGGGCTACCCCAGCAGGGATAACCTAAATGTGATGACTGCAACAGTGAAACACGAAGGACATCTTCATAGCTATAAAGATAAAAGCAATTGGAAAATGTATATCATCTTCACACAACTAATTCAGAACTTAAAGGATTATGTATACAATACTCTCATACTTTACATCATGCAGATCTTAACAAGCAAGTAACTAAAAGATATACTTCTAGCAACAGAACCATGTTTGGAACCCTCTCCCTACATGGTGAGTATCACACAATAGAACCATGTTTGGAACCCTCTCCTTACATGGTGAGTATCACACAACAGAACAATGTTTGGAACCCTCTGCCCTACATGGTGAGTATCACACTTATATCATTTTTTTTTTTTTTTTTTTTTTTTTTTTTTTTAACTGCCACCCATGTTCATTCAAAGAATATACAGATTTTATTCTAGCCCCAAGTCTTCGCTGTCGCAGAACAAATATATTTAGAGGTGTGAGGTGAGTGGCCTTGCCCCTTCATGCAAAAACATTTTTTGTCACACAAACTCTCTATTTACCCACAGGACAGATGATCTTAAGGTTACTTAATTTAGTAATATATGGGTATCGGAGAGTGAGCCATAAAAAAAAAAGTGTGTTAGCTTATATTTTGATGATTCCCAGTGCAATGTTTATGGGTGTGATGTTCAAGTATAGATCTTGGAGCCTATTCAACATAGGAGATTAACTACATCCCCATGGCTCACATTCAAAAGATAAACTGCAGAGATAAAAGTGACTGATAAACACTCCAGGGTAAATGGAATAGAAATCTATAGAAATAAGGAAGAATAAAACTACACAGTTTCAAATACTAATTAGATATTCTTACGGGATATCTAAAACAGAAAGCAGATATGCTTAGAATCAGGGTTTTAAATGAATTAGTGCCCTGGGCTTGTATTGTACTTATGATTGTGAAAAAAAATATGGATCCTGAGAGACTGGAACTCCCTGCATTGCTTTTGGCTAAGGGATACCTTAATTTCCAAGGTGTACAATGTTATTTTTCTCTGTATGTACAGACAGACAGTGACAGAAATGATCTATGATGCACGAAGACCGTAAGATGGACATGTCCATGAATAATGTAGATCCCACAACAGCAGTAACTCCCTGCAAAAAGCTCACAGGGCTGAGTGGTCACTAATGCTCAGAAAAAAGAGCAAACTGTAGCACGGCTATTCAGTAAACTAAATAAACACTACAGACTGTAGCGCGGCTATTCAGTAAACTAAATAAACACGACAGACTCGCATTCCAAATGCACTGTATCTTTTTGTCTTTGATTTAAAGATTAATTTAAAGTGGGCATAAGAAAAATCACTTACCAAGTGGTACCCAAGAATCTGCCTGATGGATGCCAGGCCACACGAGCTACCCGCATTCCATGCCCTTCTATATCAGCCACTGGCTCATCACTGCAGGAAAAGAAAATACAGTTATAAGTGAACCCCGTTCTGATAGATTAATATATATGCCACTTGCATCCTCATCATTAGCAATAAATGATTTTTCTTTTATGCTTTGATTTGGATCACCACATTACAACCTTTAAATAGGTTTTTCTACTTCCATTCTAGACTGCTGTCTGCCTCATCTGATCTTCAGTGCTGCCACATGTAATGCATACATGTGCTATTTTTCAATCTGTCACCAACTAGAAGCAAAACTGAAATGAAAAGGAACACCAGATGACTTACGAATTTACACCACACCACTCAGTGAATGATATATTCCTGTGTTCTGTGCTACAGAGGTAATCACCCCTTTCAGAGGGCACTCAAGACTTGAAGAAACATGTTTACATTAGTGGGGAGAGCACTAGATAACCATGCCAAGATGACTACCAAAGCTCTGGATGGGACTGGCAAAAATGTTGATAAAAACAGGGTTTTCGGGGGAGGAAAAAACAACTTAGAAGGAAAGAGGAGTGTGCAGGAACAAAATGAGAAAGAGATGGCTGCTTTTAAAGCTGCAACTAATGAGGAATACCCGTGCATTTTCTTTGAAAGGTAACCACAGTAAGCGAGATGTCAGCCCCTTAAAACAAACAAATGAACATCAAACAGAAGTGGAATGGCTATAAGGAAAACTGCAAAATCAGGAGGAAGATACAGCAGCAATTAAAGCTGAGCTGCAGGAATAGATTCTTAAGACACAAACGTTAACAGATGTAATAAAAAGACGGACAAAGATGATCTTTAAAATCACTCGAAATGTAGTAACAGGAATAATTGGAACACAAAAGAGACAGTGAGCAACAGTGACGTGGAGCAATTTGGAGTGCAGCTATTACTCGAGAGAGACTTGTGATACCAGGAAATCAAGAAACACCAACAAAGAGGATACAGAGAGTGGGATGGCATCAAGCAGCAGCAGAATGCAGGCCTGGGCACATTTTGGCATATTTCCTTTCCTTTGCTGTACAAATGAAACAATAAGGCATGCAAAAAGACAAAGTTTGCAAGGATATCCATAAAGAAGGTTGAGGATTACTCAGAAACACACTACAGCAGATAGTTATTCTGAAGGTATTAAATGAACTACGAATGAATGAAACGGGATTTCCAAGATGTCTGCACAATGATCAACTGGTTGATTTGAGCTCGCCCAGCGTAAAAAGAGAAAATGTTAAGGGGCCAGTATAACTGTCTGTCTGGGTAAAATTCAGTCTCTAGCTATTAATATGGAGAACCTGAAATCATCCAGAAAAGGAGAAGAGAAACCTCTTGACTAAAAATAATTTTGCAGCTGTTCATCAAAAAGCATTTCAATTTTCAGCTTTAGTATATGAGGCAGTTTCCAGTATAAATTTAGAGAAAAAACTAAATCCACTCAGAGGTGTTTATGAAACACTGAAGAAATATAGCAACTCATAACAAAAGGCTTGAAAACAAGAGAAACATTATTCTAGTTATTCAGATGAGCTGATAAAAAAATCAGAAGTTGAAATGAAACCACTGGCTGAGCATGAGGCTTTTCCAGTAGAGCCATTTCAAAATATACTAGAGATAGAACACAGAGAATGCAAAGAAAATTTCAGATGTTCTGCTGTACCACAGAAACTGGTAGGAACAGACTGTATTACTTTAAGGAAAGTACAAGACCGGCATTAGTAAAGATGCAGTAGAAGGAGTTGTTACTGACAAAGTTGTGGGAGAAAGGAAAAAATATTAAAAACTGCAGACAAAAGTGTGTTTGTGGAAAATGATTATTCACTGCACACCAGGCAGAAAAGCAAATTTATCCCAGCAATCATGGACGGTGGAGAGACAGGTGTGAGATTCAAGCAACTATATCCAGCTATCTTCAGAATATTTTTTCTTGGACGTTCTAAGACAGTTTTTGATGCAGTGCAGGCTAACGAGGAACATAAAAAGGTTTACCTAACAAGGAGTGATCCAGGGGATTCTCCTTCTCATTCTTCTGAGAACAAAGCCCATATGCAGCCTTTGCCAGTGAAACTTTTTCCAGTGTTCCAAATGAAAATGTTTGAAAGAGAAAAATATCACAAGACTTGGCTAAAAGAATCAGGAGCACCTTGGACTTGAAGCAGAGCCTGGTGATGACAGATGGAGATGATCAGGAAAAAGACCACCAACACTGAAATTATTGAATAAATGGGAGACTATAAAGCATTAATCACATTTATGAAGTATGGCTTTGCAAGAAAACGTGGTGGAGTACAACTGCACTTTTGTTAACTGTTATAGTTGTGCGTGGATTGTAAAGCATATATTCCACTTTGGGTCACTAACATTTATAAGGACATTAAAGGGAAAACTAAAACAATTTTTGTTTTTATTAATATGTACATAAACATTTCATTATGTTAACTGCATGTTATGTTGTAAAGCAGTTTTGTATAACATGCAGTTAGGGGTATTTTAAATGTGGGGGATCTTTTCAGTCACTGCTGTTCGTTAATGATATTAAAGTGAACAAGTACTTTTTCTTACTTATAAGTTTATAGGTTTCACAATGTAACAAGGTAAGGAAAGATGGACAAAAGCAAGTTTAAGTTAATATAATGTGATGTTGGGCTGCTGGGGTGGAGTCTAAAAGTGTACTGATTATATTACATGTAGGATTAGGCTCCCTATAGAAATATCTGCAATCAAAATGCACAGTGAAGACGTGTTGAAGAAAAGACTGAAAATCAGGGAGAAAACAAATCTCTAACATCGCTCTTTACCTTAAAATTCTTTTTTGGAGGAGGGCAACCCCCATACCCCTGATGTGGGAGGGCAAGTCCCCCACACCCTCAAACTTATGCATACCAACTCTGAAATATCTATACCTCAGAGAAAAGGGAATATTCCATGAAATGGCCATCTTGAACTTAGTATATACAAGTCTACTTTTTTTGGCCATTAAGTCTTCATGTTTTAGCACTCACTCTAGCAACATTTCAGTTGGTTGCCACAGAATTATGATACTAATTTCCCTTGTTTTTACAAGGATAAATGTCTGGAATGATGCTTAGGCTTGAGCTATGGAGTTTGTTTTTAAGCAAACTGGCTTGAAAAATAAGACAAAATGGTGAAAGGCTTGAAAAATGCTAAATTTTCTTGAATCTGTGAAGTTATTAGTTTGTTTTTTTTTTTTGATTAGCAAATACTCCCAGTGGGAGACATGTAGTCTACAGCTAAGAGTGGTCGGCCAGGAGAAATCTGTACATTATGTTCTAAGTGAGATGTAAAACATCACTTCAAGCATCTGCAAAGTTCTTATGCTTTTTTCTCACCAGCAGATGCTTTTACTTGGAGACAAGCTGTCCATAAGTGCAAGCAATTAGTCTTTTTTTTTTTAAATACCTTTATTGAATTATCACTAAAGACACAGATAAGCATGGTTTGTTTCTTTTATACAAATGTATATCAACCTACTCTCAGTTGCAAACATTATACAGCACATATACTCATTTATATAAATATCATCAATCCAACATCTCATAGGTTGGTACTAGGCTATCGACCCTAGGGCCTATACAAGCCTAGCCATAGCAATTCCCTGGCTATTTCTTCCCACAGTATTTACTTCCCTGGACCCCTGTCTAGCAGGTGACTGACTTGATCCCTGGGGTGAATTTCCTATCTCCCATCCAATCATGAAGGTTCCTTTTGAAGAGGGCCAAAGAGGTGCTCTGCTTGACATGCATGGGCAGTCTATTCCAAAGTCTGGGATTCTCTGGGTCAGGAACCTATCCCTCCAGCATGTTTTGCTCACTGTGATGACAAGGTTTAGATCCCTGATAAGTTGATCAATTCCTGCCTTTCCTTAAATCCCACTCCTCCTCCAAAGCATTATTCTGCATGCACTGTTATCACAGGTTCCATTTTTTTCTTTGCATGTTGCTCCTACCCTTTTCTAAAGATCCAGTTTTTGGTTCTTTTATCTCTGTTACAATATTCAATACTTCAAATACAGTTGGTTCAAATTCTGATTTCCATTTTTCTAGGAACTGCTTTTTTGCTAGTCACCAGAATTAAACTTAACAAGGCCTTACTAGGTCTAGGCGATTCAGACCCTGTAGCCTAGCTAAAAAAAATAATTTCCTCAGTTACACCCATTTGCTCCCAAAATATTTCTGACAAAGTACTCTGTAGGGAATTTTTAAAGTTCATTACACTCCCGAACATATATTCCCAGTTACCTCTTTCTTCTCTATTACACCACCACCATTTGGCATCTACCTGAGAAAGATATTTGGATTCTGCTTGGAATATAAAAATACCTATACAAACACTTCCAAGCAAACATCCTGAATCTTCTAAACATTGTTGCATATTTGGGAGCCATATATATGTCTTCCTACTGTTTCCTTGTGAATTATTTATCCAAGCTTGCTTCCTAATTTTTTTAACCTCCCTTGATTAATTACTATAGTTATCATCCAATATTTTATACACCCTACTAATAATTCCTTTTTAACAGTAGCTTCTGTTATAGATTCAACTAAAAAACTCTACCAGAGCAGGACTTTAACTTAGGATTCCCCTTATCCCTTTCTCTTTGCCTATACTCTATCGATCCCAAATATGGACGTCAGTCTTCTAGCCTGCAGTCCAGATGTCTTCTTGGCCTTTTCCCATTCTGTTACCTTTCCCTCTTTAGTTATTTGCTTCCAATACCTTGTTTCCTTTGTCAGATTTTCTGAGGAAATTCCAGCCCTCTCTTGCCTATTCTGTGTACCCCAATTGCAGCCATCCCTATAAGCAAAATCTTTCTCCACTCTCGTGTTGACTTGGTTCTTAAGACTACATTCTGCTACTTTATGAATATAATATTCTGTACATCTGTTACTAGCTTTAAGGATCTGCCTCCGATATTTCACTCTCTCCTTGTTTTATTAACCCCCCTCGCCCAAAATTCATCAGCATTCCTTTCCACTTTGAATTATAACTTTCTGCTGTTGTTATGTATATGAGCCTTAACTGCGTAGCTCTAAAATATCCCTTCAAATCAGGTAATCTTAGACCACCTTGTATTATTGGAAGGTTCAGCTTATCACACTTGACCCTTGCCCTGTTTCCCCTCCCAGATAAAATCTTTTAACTCTTTATTAATTACTGTCCACTTCTCCTCTGGCTGAGAAAAAAATATGCCTGGCCCATACATAAAACTAAAGGGGCTAAAAACATTTTCACTGCTTGTATCTTGCTATCCATACCCAAAGTGTATGATCTTTAGTTAAATCTCTTCTCACATATCCTTAGCTGCCATAACAGAATCATTTTTAATCCCTACTCCTGAGTACTTAATTTTACCATATCCCCATAAATATGGGAATTGATGAATCAATTCATATATGGGTGCATAGTTTATAGCTATAGCCTTTGTTTTACCTTCATTAATTTTATATCCTGAAAAGATCTGAAGCTGTCTCAGAATGTTCCACAACACTGAGGTGTCCTTTTTTGGTTTTACCAGGTAAAAAATAATATCTGCAAAATAAAGCCAACTTTTCTTGATTACCATACCAGTAATTTCAGTACTACCTTTCAGACTCGTGCACAATGCATATCTGAGACTTCTCTGGAGCAGCAGTCAGATGTTATGATTTACTTGAACAAGAAGTCCCTAATTCTGCAGCCATTCTTACTATTTTGTGGATGCCTTTAGGGCTACTTGTAAAGCTCCAGATTCTCACACCTGTTCCTAAAAAACAGCTAAACTGTACAGAGTTTATCTAGCTAATATCTCTATTCTTATTTCACAAATGACCCTGCTGCTATAATGCCTATACCACCAGCAAAGGAGAAGACTCCTTCCTCCAACCCACTACCTGAGGAAAAGGAGGGTAAGTGGTTGGACAGACAGAGTAGGAGACTTGTTTTATTCTTCTACACTAGCCTTTGGAATCCTTAACTACCACAGTTACACGTGGGACTTTATTTTGGCAGAAGTTTCTGCTTCATTACACCATGAAGCAGGTCTTGTGCAACTCAGAGTGTGTCTAACTTGTATCAGGTATCAAAATGTACTTAAAAAGTGTGTACGATTATGCCAATACTCTTTCTAGAGCTTTTGCTACAGTTGTTTTGAGAAGATTTGTTTGGGGACATAACTAGAACTTTTCAGATAAAGTTAGAGACAAATTTTGAGTTTGTCACTACGCATATAACTGGTTTTGTTTGGCTTGCTGTTCCACAAATCTTCACATACTGGAATGAGAGAGGTAAATTAAATGCAGAGAGTTTTTAGGATTTTTCAGGTCTCCAGTTACTTCTCTCCCAAACCCAACAGAGTGTACACCCTAATAACAGGCATACACCCAAAAGAAATAGCAGGAAGGAAAAACAAAAAACAAAAAAACAAGGTAATTTCCCAAAACTCAGTCAGGCATCAGCTTCAGAATGACAATGCCAGAAACCTGGCCACTCCCCCTGTCCCTATCCTCTCTCCAGTGTCACAGTATTTGACCTTCAGTGCTCCAACTTGGCATCAGATAAGATAAATGGATTTTGAATGCTGTCTAGGAGAGTTACAGCTGGCAGTGGAGACTCTCACCCTCCTTTCACAGGAATACCACCCTCCCAACTAAACAGAGTTGTTTCTTCAGCTGGTCCAACATGTTAGAAGCAAGTGTCATAGAAAAAGTTCCTGCAGAACAGGTAGGAAGGGGCTTTTATTCCAGAAGGTTTCTGATCCCCTCAAAAGGAATACTCGTGAAGACCATTATTGGACCTATCCTTTCTCAATCTTGTTCCAAATTTCAAGACATTGACCCACCAGTCTGTGTTAAAACAATTCCCAGACCACAGAGTTATGGCGATCTTGGACCTGAAGATGGCCGCACAGTGATAGCTTGATTTCAGCTTTCCCGGTATGAAAAAAAGAAACCGAGAGAAGGCACAGAAACTGCAGGTTTTAGTAAATTCAGTTACTGTCTAGTAAGTACACTGCCTGGATACCAGCAAAGAAGAAACTTAAGAGAACCTGAAAGAAAATCAACTAGAAAAAGTGCAAGAGAAAGTAATGACTAGAAAGAATCCTGCAGCTGTTCAGAAAAATGCAGTCCAAGCTCCAGGTTTTGGTGCAAGACAGGACTTCCAGTGATACATAAGAAAAGATAAATGTGCTCAGAGCTCAACAAAATAAACAAAACAATGATGGAGTATATCAAACAACAAAAGACTGGAAAAACTGAAAGAAGCTTTAAAGAGTTATTCAGAAGAACTGATACAATTGTAAAAATCAGAAGTTGAAATGAAGAAAAGGCTGGCTGAGTATAAGACTGCTTAAAAAGAACTGTTTCAAAAAATGTTAAGAGTTAGAGGACAGAGCACACAGGGAAAACCTATGATTTTTTTGATGTACCAGAGAAACTGGAAGGAACAGACTGCATTAAATTTGATGAAAGCACAAAGAAGCAAACTGGACTGGTACTCAACAGCAGGATTCGTTAATTTAAAGGGCACGTTGCATGTATGCTCCAACCCTGGCCATGAGAAAGCAGCCAAGACCTGTATGAGTAAAGACTCAACCAACACCAAGTAAATTGTAGAACTGAAACCAGAAACAATAAAAGTCCAGGCCACAAACGTAGGTACAAAATCCTTTATGGTTCAACAATATTCCACAGATGAGCGCTTTCGTCAAATAAGACTTCATCAGATAAAAGCACTGTTACAACATACAGCTTTATATACTTAAGCACTAACAATCAATTAAAATTTTGTACCTATGTTTGTGGCCTGGACTTTTATTGAGTAAAGACTCGGTCATACCAGCAGAAAGAATTGATCCTGACAAAAACAGTGGCAAAACAGCACATGTTAAAAATTGGTAACAGTAGATTGTTGAAAATGATTACTCACTGTACCACCAGGTATAACATAAGAAAATTCATCCCAGTAATCAGGGAATGTCAAGAGGAAGTTGTAAGATTTAGTCTGCTGTATGCAGCTGTCTTCAGAATATTTATTCCTGGAGGATCAAAGTCAGTTTTGGATGTAAAACAGGCTAAGGAGGAAATAGTGAGCAATCAAACAGAAGGGGACTCTGCTTCTTATTCTTCTGAAAAAGCTTATAAAGAGACTTTGCCAGTGAAACCATTTATAATGTTTCAAAGTAAAATATTTGAGACTCAGAAAAAAAACACAGGAGATGACGAAGAATCAGAAGCACCTTGGACTTGAACCAGAGTCTAGACTTGGGAGGTGGAAAAGAAGAGGAAGGCAAACACCAGTAAAATTAGTGAATAAATGTGAGACTAATGCATCAATCACATTTGTGTAATATGGCTTTACAAGAAAAAGTAGAAAGTTTGTTGACTTTGTTAAAGTTATGGGAGACTGAAAAGCATATGTCCCACTTCATGTCCTACATGTGTGGAACAATGTTAAAGGGAAGGAGGAAGAAAATAAACTAAGTAAAACAATTTTTGTTCTTAACAGTGTTTGTATGGGACATTTCATGACACAAACTGCATGTTGTATAGTGAAGCATTTTCAATTAATGTTGTATGTGATAAAGATACTGAAGTAAACAAATGCTTTTAATTATTCTATAGTGTTAAGAAATGTAGGCATTACAGTGTAAAAAGAGAAGAAAGGCTGAACAAAAGCATGTTTAAGTTAACATGGTGTAACCTGAAGTTGCTGAGGTGGGGAATGGGGTGTAACAGTGCAAACGTTATAATATATGCAGAGTTGATATGCCCTCTCTGCTTTTGCATAGGAGAATGTAATAGAAAGAACACTCAGGCCTTTGGCTTAATCTAATAACAAGTTTTGGTGTAAGCAAGTAAATAAGGTGGAAGTGACTGTAATGAAAAGTTTTCCTTTGGCATATAAATGTTCAGTGTAAGTTTTGAGGTGCTGAGCTGTACATTTGGTATCATGTTTCTATGGAGACAAGTGGACTACAGGAGGAAGCGATAACAGACACATTTTTTAAGGCTAAAGGTTAATGTTTTCTGAAAGCATATAAGCTGTTTTTCACATCTGGGAGGGGAATGAAAATAAGAAAATAGACAGCAATTAGTGTAAGAAGGAGCGCAGGCTTTAACATGTGTCTTAGCATGGATAATCTTAATGTTACGTTAAGTTATGCTTGTGTGTGCAACTGTCGATTGAAGACAATTGTTCCTATCAGGAGGTTTAAACTTCATTATCTGAGGATGTACAAAGTTTTGTGAGGTTGTTTTACATTAATAGGTTATGGGTGCAGTTATGAAGGTTTTTTTTTTTTTTTTTTTTTACTCGATGGTTTTTATAAAACAAAACGACTTGTAAAATGTGACATAGGTTCAAATGGAGATGACGAGAAACAACTGTATGAGAGATCAACCTGCCAAACATTAGTGGGTCCATGTAACACAAAAGCTGGAAATAGACATTTAAAAAAAACTGTTGTATATAATAGGTGAGAATAATAACTTTTTATCAAAATGGCTACACTAAACATATTTTGGAACGTGCCTGGCCTCACAAGTACAGACAGAAAGGTAAAAAGTACAGAATTATATTAAAAAAAGCAGAGTGTAAACAGCAATGCTACAGGAGACATGTTTGGAAAGAAGTGAGCATGTAAATTTGATAAAGAAAGGATTTCAGGAACGATATTCAGCAAAATACCCTGGATAAAAAAGAGGGGTAGGACTTATACAAACTGCTAGAGGAGCTCTAATAGTGATAGAAAAGATGAACAATTATAGCAATGGTAGATCTGTGGTAACAATGGGCTACTGGCAAGGGAGGAAGATTATGCTGGCATGTACTTATATTCCACCTAAAACTGCTATTATGGAGTTTAAGAAAATTTTGGGAGAAATTATGAGCTTTCAGTAGGGAATATCACTTACAGGTGGAGCCTGGAACTTGATTTCCAAAAGTGAGGAAGTATCTGTGGGACCTATAAGGGAAAACAAAAGTTGGTATATTTCTGAAAAAAAATATGAAAATATTTGGCGTGCAAGATGTGAATTCAGTAGTAGGAACTTGGGGAAAATTAATACATTATTCCTGAAGGTACAATAAATGGGCTAGACAAAATAGAAATTATATTTCATAGAAATGTGCATTTAACTGAAAGCTTCGACATGCATCCAATGACTATTTCAGATCCTGTGCCACTAAGATGAAAATGTATGGTAATGAAGTAAAAATGAGACACTGGCTATTACCCACCTACTTTTAAAAAGAGAGTAATTTAAGGAATAGGTAGTGGAAATTATTCAAGGTCTATTAAGAAAGAGGGCTACCCTCCCAGATGATATAAGTGACCACCTACTCACTTACATCATTAAGCATAAAGAAGATAACCACCACCAAGTTCTATATAAATCTATCAGAAACAACAAGAACTTTAACTCCACTGACTAAGAATGAACTCAGAGCATGAAATCGGGCCATACTTAAAGAGCTTTCACTAGATGGTGCTGTAGTCTACTTTAATTCTAAATTCCTCTCCATTCTAGATAACCACGCTCCTATCTGCACCCTCAGAGCCAAAACTAAGACCGCCCCCTGGCTCTCTAAAGTAATCAAAACCAAAATCATAGCAAGAAATAAAGCATGGGACAAATGGTGCACCTCCAAAGACCCACTTGACCATATTAAATTCCGACAATTAAGGAATGATACCAAGAAAACCACACTGTTAGACAAAAAAAAACTTCTGTCAGCAAAAACACCAGAACAAACCTCAAAAATTTTGGACAGGCATAAACAAACTGCTCCACCCTGGCCAAACCTCCACCCCCCACCCCTTCAACATGCAACCTTAAAACTCCATAGAAACTGCTAACATCATTAACAATTTTTTTATCAAAACCATCCAATCACTAGCTAGCCAACTACTCCCAACCAGTTCCTTTCAAAACTCCTCCACAACCACTACCCCACTCCCTTTCACCTTGCAACATGTATCTACATCCACCATCTGATCTCTAATTAACAAACTAAAGCCCACTACCCTGGCAGCTGATCTCCTCCCACCAGAATATTTACAAAAAGGGGCAGATGCCATTGCATACCCTGTCTCGATCATAATAAACCGCACCTTGACTGAAGCCACTATCCCCTCTCTGGAAGGTTTCCCATGTCATTCCCCTTCATTAAGGAGGGAATTCTTTAGACCTCTCAAACTTCCGACCAATAGCCATACCATCACCACTGGCCAAAATTATGGAAAAGTGCGTCCAGAACCAATTAATGCACTATCTCACCCAAAATAAACTACTGGCATACTCTCAGCATGGTTTTAGGCCACATCACAGCACCACATCAGTCCTCCTATCCTTCTCTAACTCTATCAACATCAACCGAAACAATAACAAACTTACCTCTGCTCTCTTCCTAGATCTCTCTAAGGCCTTTGATATGGTCAATCACCAACTGCTTCTCCAGACCCAGAAGGAACTGCCACTGAATAGTAGCTCTGTTAAATGGTTCCAATCTTGCCTGTCTGATAGACAACGAGCAGTTTTATGGCAGAATACCCTATCCACAGGTCTACCCATTACTCTAGGAGTCCCTCAAGGCTCCATACTAGGACCACTACTCTTCTCAGTCTTTATCAATGACCAACCCACCATCACCCCCAAGGTCACCTGCATCCAATACGCGGACGAGTCTACTTTAATATGTACCACCTCCTCCTCAACTGAACTTATGACCCTAACCCAGAATACTTTCAGTGATGTAGAAAAATGGTTCGCAAACTGTCAGCTTCTATTAAACCCCACAAAACTAAACTGCTTATCTTTTCCTCCACCTGCAAATCCTCCTCACCATTCTTTACTATAAGTTCCAACATTGGCACAATCATATCCCCAGATACTCACACAAAACTCCTGGGCGTCACAGTCGATAACGCCCTAAATCCATGTCAATCAAACCATCAAATCTGTCAACAAAAAATTGGGCTCCCTAAACAGGATCAAACCCTTCCTCACTCCTTTTGCAAGAACCACTATCGCTCGGTCCCACCTACTTTCTACCCTCCACTATGCCTCCCCCCTCTTCACTAACCTGAACCAAGGCACCCTTACCAAACTTGCTAGTTGTTACAACCATATTGCTAGATTTGCTACAGGTGCTACCTCTAGGACCCACCATTGTATTAACCTAACTCAACTAGGATGGCTGGAGTGACCCAGTCTTCTCCGATACAACCAACTTGTAATAACCCACAAAATACCATATCAACCCAAAAAAACACCAGCACTACATAAGATCATCAAACCATACAGCAACCTGAGGTCACTACGCTCTGCTGACAAACTGCTGGTACAAACAATTAAGAGCAAAAATGTGGTTGGGGTCTCTCTATTCGCCAACTCAGTAGGCAAAACTTGGAATATGCTACCTGCCTAACTAATTCAACAATCCCCCTTAATCCAGTTCAAAAAAGCCTCAAATTACACTTCCAACAGCACTGGCAATGTCTTTGCTTAAACCCCGACTAATCACCACCTGCTATTCCTGCAAACTCTCCCTAAGCATCTCAATCATATACTCTAATAAAATTGTCTTCTTCTTTTGGCTTTTCCCAGTTAGGGGTCGCCACAGCGGATCACCTGTTCGCTCATGATTGGCAGTGGAGTTTTACAGTGCTGAATTGCCAGCCCAGCACTCAACCTTCCACAGACGGCACACACATGGACACAGTCACACCTAGGGCCAATTTAGAGTGTCCAATCCACCTACAGCATGTCTTTGGGATGTGGGAGGAAACCGTAGGAAACCCACGCGACCACAGGGAGGACATGCAGACTCTGCACAGAAGGCACCCCAGCCGAGGATCGAACCGGAAAACTTCTTGCTGTGAGGCAGCAACCCTAACTGCTGTACCAATGCGGCTGCCCATATACTCTAATAAGTGTATGAATTCTTATTGTGACGTAGCCCATAACTGCGTGTATTATTGTCTGAAACTGAAGGAGCATGATGTTGATGTTGTCTACTATGTTTTATCTAAGTTTGTAAACCTACTGAAAATTGCATATTATACTTATCTCTAAATGTTTCTACTGTTCCTAATGTATTTGTACCCTGCTTTCTGGAGCTTTTCTCCCTAGGCCTCCACTGAAAATGGACATATATCCAGTCGGACTTTCCCGGTAAACAAATGTAAATGTAAAAATGAAATATATAAATTTCTTGAGAAGCTATAGCTAGTGAGTGAGATAAAATGAAAGAGGAGTTTTAAAATAGACTAGAACCATTAATCAGAAATGGTAGTGATGAGGAACTCTTTTGGAGCCCGAACCATGCAGCAGAGGGCAGTATCAACATACCCACAGAGCGGGGCACTGTCATTGAAGAGCCCACTGCCATCAGCTTTGTAAGTGCCCTTAAAATTCCAGGTGTGTTGGAGTTTTCCCTCTGCTTACTATTTGCCAAGCTTGAAAGCTACACCTTCCTTTACTGGCTACCACTGTTCATTCCCAACGTACCACATTTGGATTCAAAAGGTGCTGAAGATACATCTACGCTCTTTGATTTTGGAGGAATTTTAGGTGGGATAATTGCAGGTATAGTTTCTAACTACATGGGAGGGAGAGCGACAACCTGCTGTGTGATGCTCATTGTAGCAGCTCCCATGTTGTTCCTATATAACAATATCGGTCAGAATGGAATTGCAACCACAGTTGCTATGCTGATTGGGTGTGGAGGTCTGGCGAATGGTCCATATGCTCTCCTCACTACTGCCATCTCAGCTGACCTGTTTCAGCTCCTGCTTCACATCTGGAATACATTTTGGATCGCACCTGGTTTCTACAACAAGCTTTCTGTACTTTTTAAGGGACCAAGATGGGGACCAGGAAAGCTAAGACTGGGTCTTCCACAGGAAATTCCCAAGGTTTGCTGTACTTTGAAAGTAGAACCGGTATACCCGAAGAAGAAAAACAGTAATTCTTCAGATATGGGACTGATGCACAATTATCAGTACAAGCAGAGGTCATTGTCACCTTTTCATGCAAATGTCCGAGAGCAGTGAACAAGACATGGTGGTTACATTGGTGAAACTGATGGACTTTCAAGAGAAAAAGAGCGACCTTTGGAACATTACAGTTTGCATGATGAGCGTAGCACTTCATACATTCACCAATCTCATACACACCCCCACCCTCTCTCATACATACACCACACCTTACACATCTATACTACAATGCCTACCTTCCCACAACAAGCTCTACTACTATCTACCCTTTTAATATCCCTAACCTACATTACCCAACTTAGCCCCCACACTAATACATACCTACCTCTAACCACACACACCACCACCTCACACCCCCCAGATATATCCCACTCATATTCACAGATCTCTCCAGAACTTTACTCCTCCAGCCCATCCAATCTTTTTAAACTCTCCTTACTCCCTACATCACCATCTCCTCACCCCACTCTATCTACTTTCTCCAAGACAACCCCTCCCCCCCAAAAAAACATACTTCCCTTTATCCTCTACTTTTCTTCAATCAGCTCCTCTCTCATATCCCACTCTCTCTGTCAGGTAACATCCACCCTAACCCAGGCCCAACCCCTACCTGTACCCACTCTAACCCAAGTTCTAATCAACACAAACACAAGACTATCCGCCTCATGACCCTAAATGCACAAAGCCTCCGTAATAAAATCCCCAACCTTCATGCCTGGCTCTCTTACAACCAGCCAGACATAACCGCTGTCTCTGAGACCTGGCTCAAACCCTCCATCAGAGATAATGAAATCCTTCCTCCAGCCTACCACATTATACGCAATGATAGAACTCATAGAAAAGGGGGTGGCGTAGCAATTATCTACTCCTCCACTCTCACTTTTACTCCATTGACCAACCCCATCCCAACATTTGCCAATGCAGAAATGACTGTAGGCTTTCTAAAACTTAACTATAAATCCATCTGCATCTCCTCCATCTACATCCCACCCGGAGACAATACCCAAACTCTGGAAGACATCCTCTCTTGGTTTAACTCAAACATCAAATATAAAACCTACATTCTTGGTGATGTAAATATTAACTGGACCTCCTTCCTCATAGATACCCCATCTCACTCTATCAACCTCTACAATTTCACCCAACTAATAGACCTCCCTACTAGGCCAAACAAAGATGGTTCCTCCGGTACCATCTTAGATTGGATATTAACACATCCCAATCGTATCTCGAAAGCTGGTGTAATACCAGACCCCCTAGGCGACCACTTACCAGCCTTCACTGACTGCCTAATCCTCACACATAGAAAAACAACACATTTTCAAACAATCCCGTAACCTATCTTCCCTCAACCCCAAAATCTTCTCTGAATGCCTCAAGGTTACCAATTGGTCCCCACTGAAAATCCTTCCACTAGATAACGCCGTCACATATTTTAACCAAACCTTCCTTACCTTACTTGATAAAGTAGCCCCTTTACAAACCAAACGTATCAAAACAAATTCCTGCCCCTGGCTATCCCAAGAAACTAAATTGATAATCACTCAGAGAAACAAAAAGTGGAAACTGTACCAAAAACAGAAAAACCCCACCACCCTCCAAGAATATAAACATCT
The DNA here is from genome assembly GCF_019279795.1 of Protopterus annectens. Classification (NCBI taxonomy): domain Eukaryota; kingdom Metazoa; phylum Chordata; order Ceratodontiformes; family Protopteridae; genus Protopterus; species Protopterus annectens. The sequence continues at coordinate 806,596,884 of NC_056750.1, read as the reverse complement.
TCGTAACCTGGCCAAAAAATCAATAACAAAAGATCGCAAAACTACTACAGCAGTCTGCAATACAAACACTCAAACAATCCAAAGAAATTCTGGACATCCATCTCTTCAATACTCAACCCTGGTAATGCTTCCAACCCCTGCCCCAATCCCAACCTCTCAAGTCTTGAAACGGCCACTAACTTCAACACATTTTTCATTGATTGTATAGCTAAATTATCCTCCACTTTCCCCAATCCATCCATCAATACTAACCCCTCACCCTGCACCCCAAACCCTCTCTCTCACCCCCCCTCCTCCACCGCTATTCTCACTTAAACCTGTCTCCACCTATACTATAAAAAGACTACTGCAAAAGCTAAAACCAAGCCGCAATGCCCCTGACAACCTTCCAGCAAATGTTCTTCAAATATCAGCCGAATCTATAGCCTATCCCATATCCATCCTCATTAACAGATCCATTCAGGAATCCTATGTACCAACCATCTGGCGTTAAGCATACATAATTCCTCTCCACAAAGGTGGTAAGAACACAGACACTGCCAACTTCAGACCCACAGCTATACTCTCTCCTCTCTCTAAAATTCTAAAGAAAACCATCCACTCCCAGCTCATGCCCTACCTAATCCAGCACAAACTCCTCTCTCCCACCCAGCACGGCTTCCGTCCAGGCCACAGCACCATGACAGCCCTCATTTCCTTCCTCGAAACAGTCAACCTAGCACGTGAGAGTGGCAAATATGTATCTTCTCTTTTTCTTGACCTCTCAAAGGCATTCAACACTATTTCCCATTCCCTCCTCCTGTCCCAGCTCTCACACTTGCATCTATCTCCCTCAACCCTAGACTGGTTCTCCAGCTACCTTTCCACGTGCCAGCAGGCTGTACAATGGAAAGAGTCAACCTCCCCTTCCCACAGAGTTCCCCAAGGATCAGTACTTGGCCCTCTGCTCTTCAACTTAGTCATTAACAACTTTCACCTCTCCATCCCTGAAGCCTCAGTCATCCAATACGCAGATGACTCCACTATCATCTGCTCAGCCTCCTGCCCCTCCAAACTTCTACTTAATACCCAAACAGCCTTCTCCAAAATTGAATCATGGATGCAATCACATCACTTGGCCCTAAATGCCAACAAAACAAAGCTAATGATATTTACTCCCACTAAAACTTCCCAGTTCCACAAAGTCCAATTTTCCATCAAAAGCCACAATAACACCCCTCTTGAAATCGTTCCTAGTACCAAACTACTTGGCATTACCATCGATGAAAACCTAAAATTAGACTCCCACATCCTTTCAGCAATCAAAAAAATCCACCAGAAAATTGGCCTCCTCTACAGACACACCTACTACCTTACTCCATCTTCCAGTCATACCCTTGCATCTACCTTCCTTCTCCCCTCTCTCTTGTACGGTGCTCCCCTATTCTCCAACCTACAACTCGGACTCCGTGCTAAACTTGAGGCCTGTTACAACAAAATCTGCAAATTTGCAACCAATTCTAAGAACTCTTCCCATCACTGTCACTCCCTACACACCCTAAACTGGCTAGAACTCCACAACCACCTAAAGTACCTACAACTTACAGCCCACAAACTCATCTTTAAACCAGCAGAATGCCCCTCTCTTGCTAAATCTCTAACACCCTACACACCTACCCATACCCTGAGATCCACAGGCCAAAACCTCCTGCATGTACACAAACCCAACTGGTAAACTACTACTATCCCACACTATAGCCAAACTATGGAACAATCTCCCCACACCACTACGTAATATACCTAGCCACAACAATTTCAAATCCATGCTTCTCTCCCATCTCTCCTCCAAATGGGAATGTCCTTCACATGCTCCCACCTAAAACTCGCACACTACTAACTCCACACCTAAATCATCATTTCTTTGCCTACTTTAACTTAATTCAGAGATCTTGCTCAGAACACCTTTTCATAAATCTTTTGCATGCATGCCTCTGGCCTACCTTACTAATTTTCTCAAACTTTCATTGTTTGTTTTTCTTATCCATTGTACCCATAATACTGTTTTCCTCTGTAATATTGTTAATTTGTCACTATTCATATGTATTTGTATGTCTGTTTGGGGCTTTTCCCCTTGGGTCTCCACTGAAAAAGGGTAATTCTTACCCAGCTGGACCAACCCGGTTAACAAATGCAAATAAATAAATAAATAAATGGTTAAGAACTAACAAGAATTATTTAGAGGGACTAACAAAGTTTATATTATTGCAGAATAAGGGGAATCTCACATAAGAACAGGCACAACTGCAGAGTACTAAAGATAAAATAAGGGACTACATGGGTAATATGCATGAGTTTAGAAAGACTGCTATTAAACAACTGTTTTTGACAACAACTTCCGAGCATGAAGAGTATGACGATTTGTTTAAAGCACAGGAATACGGAAATAAAACAAAGTAAAAAATATAAATATTTATGGAAGACTTAACCACAGCAAGGTTAGAGACAGATGAGGCTCAACAATCAATAGTTAAAACAGGAGAAGATGAAATAAAAAATGGTGACATATAATTAATTCACAGGAAAGTCTACAGGAACAAATGGTATTCCTGTGGAAGCTTGTAAACTAGGAGGTTAGAAAGTGATAAAAATCTGGAAGGTTTTAACAGTACTTTAAAAGAAGGGGAAGCACCAACATCCTGGAAGAAAGCTGTGGTGGCTGTAATACCTAAAGACCCATCAGACCCAGCTTCATATAGGCCCATTTCAATTGTAAACCATGGCAACTGTAAAGTGTTTATGTCTACAACAGCTAAAAGAATTGCAAAAGTGTCAAAATTGATATCAATGGAACAATGTGTTTTTTGTGAAAGGGAGGTAAACATTTCACAACATTAATAAAATGATGATCCAGAGGGAAGCAGAATGCAATAAAATACCACTGCTGGTGGTGGGTCTTTATGCAGAGAAAGCTGGATTTTATGAGTAGGACAATGGAAGCATTTGCATTCCCCGATACAATAAGGTTAATTAGGAGGAAATTTGAGGGACTGGAGACAAAAATTAAAGTGGGAGGGTTCCTCTCTGATAAGTTGCGTCTGAATGGAGAAAACCAGGAAGGGGTATCCTCTTTCCCCTTTGTTATTTTCTTTATATTTAGAACCACTTGCAAAGAAATATGTGATTCAGAAATTTAAGGACATAAGTGTCATTGCTGTTGTAATTCAAGCTATAAAAGCTCTACATCATCTTTGGTAACCAGGCCCTTTTTAGGTAAATGACTGACAACGCCATAGTGATGTGGTACTTGAACAAATAAGGGGATATTATGTCATACTAATTAAACTGCTTGGCAGTTAGGTCTTCAGCATTTCCCATCTCTTTAGACCTCTTACTATCAGGGCAAAATACAGATGCACACAAACTCAGCAGATTCTAGACAGACCCTCAAAATCGGAAACTCGGTTCAAAGCTATTCCAGGAATCGATCCAGATGTGAGGTGGGAACTGATGCAGATGTGCGGATCACCTCAAGTGTATCTGTTCATCTTATTTCAAAATAGATATCTAGACAAATTGTGTTTCAGGAATCCTTACAACCAAGCCTTGAAAACACATGCTTTTTCTTTCCCTTTAATGGGGATGTTCCTATATGCATTTCTACTGATTTCCAGGGTACTTCTGAAGGCTCAGAAAGATTTACCCAAAATCACTGTGGTGATTCCCTTTTATCCCAGGTAAAATTGATTCTCCCTTCTTATGAAATTGGTCTAGGGCAATTATGACAAGCTTCCTCAAAGACTGGATCTACTCAAACAGGATAAAGGCAGTCTGAAACAGCACAACATCAAACAACTGCAGCTGACTACCTGGATGATTCAATGTTGATGCTTTTAGGCACCTTTTCACGAAGATGTGCAAAAGGTACCAAAGGAAGCAAGTAAACTTGCTACTAGAAAGTCTTATTTGGCAAATAGAAAAGACTTTCTAGTTAGTGCCTAGTCAATAACCAGGGTCCCATTAGGGAGTTCACATCCCTGGTGCGTAATATTTCTGTGAGTTACTTTCATCTGGCATTTCATATGCTTCTATCAAAGTGCATTTAGCAGTCATTTCAGCTTGTCTGCCCATGGATCCTCCTCCTCTTTCTCCCTGTTTGTGGTCAAACAGCTTACAAAAAAGGCATGTTGCACATGAGACCCCCTTGCAAACAGATACCTGCATCTTGATATCTCAGTTCTGTGCTGGAAAATCTGACTTTGCTACCTTTTGAACATGCCACTTTGGCTGACCTGAAGTTTATTACTTGGAAAACTGTTGTACTTGTTGCTCTGACATCTGCAAGGTGATTTTTATTTTTTAAGTTGGAAGTTATCATGGTGAGAGAACTCGTTTTTTCAGAGAAAAAGTCATTTTGCAGACTAACCATTCTTTCATGTCTAAGGTTCTAAGAATTCACCATGAATCAAGCCATCAATTTCCCAGTTTTTATTCCAAACCCTAAATATAGAGTCCGCATACCTTGAACATGCAAATACAGCTTGGGTATCACCTTGACAGAACAAAGTCCTTCATCAGTTATTTGCTTCCTACTCTAGGACTAAAGAAGGTAAACCCATGTTTAAATAGACTATTTCCAAGTGGTTGCCCTCTGCTATTGTGTTCTGTTACTCCCACCATGGTAAAACTTTTCCACGCATGGTTACAGCATACTCTATATGGGCCATAGCTTCTACGATGGTGTACTAGAAAGCAGTGGACACTTCAGGCATTCTACAGGCAGCAACTTGGTTTTCCATTCATACTTTTGAAAAGCACTACAAACTGGACTCCTTTTCCAGGTCCAGGGCAAGCTTTGCAAGGACCATTCCTTCAAGGGTTTCTGGACTTTTATCCTTCCTCATCCCAGTTTGAATAAGTTATGGTAATCTACCCATTGGCTACTTCAGCAATGAGAATGATGAACACAGTACAGTTGTGGTAGTTGCAATTACCCCTAACAGTAGATGTTACAATTCTTCACTGGTGCAGTAGCAGTACCAACTCCACCACCCCCTTATTGTACATAGCTTGTGTGGGTTTCAGTTCTGGTTGCTGTTGTTGTAGTTACTATTGATTTTTTAATTCCTCGATACTTTTAGCCATACTGGTTGTTTATAGTTCCCTCCAAAAGGGATTAGCCTATGAGCAGTCACAGTGACTGTGTGTGAGGGGGTTAAAGCTTTGGGAAGCTGGCCATGTGCTACATCCTTGGCAGGATACTACTCTTAGGCTACTACAGCAGAGAAGAACTTGCAACTTATACAGCTGTACTTTTTAAATTAGGTAATGCCTGTGGGTGCAGCCATCAATGTATTTCTTCTACATTAACAAGGGATAGGGGGTTCTGAAAATGCGCTTAGTTTTTTTTTGTTTGAGGGTTTTCAATAAAGCAAAATGTTTTGAAAAATGAGAAAGATTCAAATAGAGAGGAGAAGAAACAACTGCATAAAAGATCAGCCTGCCATACAGTGTACGCATGTATGACAAAAGCTAGAAATACACACATTCAAAAGGACTGTCATGTATGACAGATGGCATCAATAGTTTCTCCAATAATGACTATTCTGTCTATATTATCTTTGAATGTAAATTACCCTACACATATAGATCAAAATGAAGGAATACTGAATTATATTAAGAAATGTACACTACAAATAGGAATGTAGCAGGAGACAAACAGAAATGAGCATATGAATTTAACAAAGAAAGAATTTCAAAATGAATATTTAGCAAAATATCAGGAACAAAAGAAAAGGGGGTAATAACATCAATTACTAGAGGGACTCCATTAGTGACACAAGAGGGAAAAAAACAATGATAGCAGATTTGTGGTAATAATGAGCGAATGGCAATGGAAGATGATTACACTGGCATGTATTTATATCCCATCAAAAACTGCTATTATGGAGCTTAAGAAAATTTTGGGAAAAATAAGCAGGGAATATTATTTGTAGGTGGGGTCTAGAACTTGATTTGCAACAGTGAGGATGCAACAACAGGGGGACCTAGAAGGAAAAATATAACAAAAGAAGGTAGATTTCTGAAGGCAGTTATGAAAATACTTCGTAAGGAAGATGTGAATTCTGTAGTAGGAACTCAGAATTTACAAATTACTCCTCAAGGAATGGATAGTGGACATAATTTGAGAGTTGTTATGAAAGAGAAATTTCTTAAAGGATACAATGGAGTTTAAATAGAAGTTATGTTCTTACCATAACGTTCCATGTTAGTTGTCTTCTTCTCGCCTTCTTCTTGCTGGATGGGTTCAGAGCCGACCTCGGCTCCGACTCGGCCACTCTAAAAGCTCGAGAGTTGGTTCCACCGGCTCGAGGCTCCCCTTATATCCCACAATGCTAGGCGAGAGTTACCTCAGATCTCGTTTGTAAGCTAACCCCAGCTTATAATAGTAACAGTATAACTGTAAAACAGAGTCCACCTCTAACAACAGGAAGAAAGAAGGGTGACCTACATCCTGAACCAGGAAATATGCAAAATAGCATATGTCTAAGAAAGAGGTGGTAGAAAGAGAGGTCACAATCACAACTCCTCTAGGTCTGTCCAGGCCAGGGGAAGGAGGGTGGGAGAAGGCGAGAAGAAGACAACTAACATGGAGCGTTATGGTAAGAACATAACTTCTATATGTTAAGTTGTCTATCTCGCCTTCATTCTTGCTGGATGGGACCGGCCCTAGCACCTTGTCCCGGGTGGCCTAACGGAACAGACTCCTGAGAACAGTGGAACCAAAGTTAGCTCTATGCCTAGAAGCTAAATCCAACTTATAATGAGAAATGAAAGTGTGAGGAGTAGCCCAAGTAGCCGCTGCACAAATGGTGTCAATAGGCAGTCTGTCTTGGAAGGCTAAAGAAGTAGCCAAAGCTCTGGTGGAATGAGCCTTAGGTTTATCAGGCAGCTTTTGATGTCTAATTTCATATACAAGGGAGATCAAAGATGTTAGCCATCTGGATAATGATACCTTTGAAACTGAAAGTCCCTTTCTGCTTTCCTAGGAAACAAACAGCTGGTCAGATTTTCTGAACTGTTTTGTTCTATCCAAGTAGTACCTCAATTGACGGTGAACATCCAGGCAGTGTAATTTTTGTTCAGACCTATTGGAGTATTCTGGAAAAGACAGGTAGATCAATGCTTTGATTTAGATTTGACGTCGAGACCACCTTAGGCAAAAGGACGGGTTAGTTCGTAAGATACTCTGTCCTTATGAAACAAAAGATAAGGAGGCGACAGCTGAGTGCTTGAAGCTCTGAAACTCTTCTAGCTGATGTAATAGCTACCAGAAAAGAGTCTTCCATGATAATAATTTTAAAGAACAGGAGACTGCAGGTTCGAAGGGGAAGAATCAAGGAAGCAAGAACTAAATTTAGGTCCCAAGGAGAAGGAGGATTTCTTATAGGAGGTCTGAGAAGAAAAACTCCTTTCAAAAAGGCTTTGCAAAGCTTGTGGGACATTAAGGCAGATTCAGAAATACCCACATGAAAGTTAGAAATAGCTGCCAATTGAACTTTAAGTGTAGAGGAGATGAACCTGCATGGAAGAGTTCAGCTAGAAAATCAAGGACTAATTGGATGGAAGCAGTGAAAGGATCTATGTCCTTTCCTTGAGCCCAATATGTGAAGCGTTTCCACTTACTCAAATAAATCTTCCGAGTGGAAGATTTATGGGAAGCTATCAGAATATCTCTAACAGAGTGAGATAATTGAGGAAGCCTGGCTAAGGTTGGAACTGGAGGAACCAAGCAGTGAGGTTCAGAGAGGGAGGGAGCGATGAAACTGACCCGACTGATGGATCAAAAGATCTGGAACTAGGTCCAGATTCCACGGGCGCTCCAAGAGAAAGCGATGTAGAAAGGGGAACCACACTTGTCGAGGCCAGTAAGGAGCAATGAGGATCAATGAGGCCTTCTGAGCGATAGCTTTCTGTATCACTTGAGAGATCAGTGGGGAAGGAGGAAATGCATACAGAAGTCCCCGCCAAACTTGGACTAGAGCGTCTCTGCTGGGTTGGCCTGGTAAAGGGAATAGAGTGAAATATTCTCTGCACTTGCTGTTTTGGGGAGTAGCAAAAAGATCGCAGCAAGGCTGACCCCACTTGAGAAAAATTTCTCTCACTACAGAATCTTTCAGAGACCACTCGTGAGGCATGAGTATGGCTCTGCTCAACTTGTCCATAATTTGATTGGACTTCCGGGATGTGCGTTGCTATCAGAAACCGCTGAGAAGAAATCGCCCATTGCCACAGTCTGAGTGCTTCTCGACACAGGGTATGACCTGGTTCCGCCTTGTTTGTTGATGTACCACACTACAGACATATTGTCTGTTTGGATTGCAATCGTTCCCAAGGGAAGAGAGTCTTGAAGGGCTTGCAACGCTAAAAGCACTGCTCTCATCTCCAGAACATTTATGTGCAAGTGGCATTCGTTTGGTTGCCATGTGCCCTGGACCGTCCTGCCCTGATAATGCCCCCCCCACCCGATCAGGGAGGCATCCGTTGTCAGAGTAGCAACCGGAGGAGGTGGAACAAAGGGTCTTCCTAACAAGAGCTGAGGGGAAGACATCCACCACATGAGATGATTTTTGCACGCTTGCGTGATCATAATGGTGTGAGACATTGGAAGTTCCTGGTATGACCATTGAGTAAAGAGCATCCATTGAAGGATCCGCATGTGGAATCTGGCTAATGGAAGCAGAGGTATGGCCGCTGCCATAATTCCCAACACTTTCAGAACTAACCTGGCTTTGATTCTGTTGTTGTTGAAAAGGAGTGATACCAGTTTGTGAATGTCTGTTATTCTCTGATGTGTTAGTCTTGCAGACATGTTTACTGTATCTAGATTTGTGCCTATATAGGTAATAGTACAAAACAGACTTTTCGCAATTTATTGAAATACCCAGCTTTTGACAAACGCGAAAAGTGTAATCTCTGGCCATCAGAAGGAGATGCTTGGTGGGAGCTGTGAGGAGCCAGTCGTCCAAATATGGAAACACCTGGAATCCTTGTCGTCTCAGGTGAGAAGCTACCACTGCCATGCATTTGGTAAACACCGGGGCAGTGGTGAGACCAAAGGGCAGGGCCCTGAACTGAAAATGACTGGTTCCCAGCCTGAAGCGGAGGAATCTTCTGGAGCGTCTGTTCATTTTATGTGATAGTCGCATCCCGAAGGTCTATAGAGCACATCCAGTTTCCTTTGCCCAAAAGGGGAAGGATGGATTGCAGCGTGACCATCCGAAATCTTGTTTTCTTGACTGATCTGTTCAAGACACTGAGATCCAAAATTGGTCTCCAGTCCCTGTTTTCTTTGGAACTAAAAAGAACCTTGAGTAGATTCCGGATCCTTGCTGGTCTGCTGGAACTGGCTGAATTGCTCTTTTGCAAGCAGTTTTGAAATCTCCAAAACCGCTAGATCCCTTTGAGCGGGTGGAACATCTGGAAGGGATTTTTGACTGATTTGGAATGCGAAGAAAGGGGATAGAATAGCCTTCGAAATGATGGACTGTACCCATTTGTCTTGAGTTAGGGATAGCCAGGCTTCTGGGTACAGTGACAATCTTCCCCCGGCTGCCTCCGAAGATGGGCAGTCGGGCAACACCTCAGGGATGCTGAAAGGGCTTGTCAGGAAGGCTTCCCGATTGCCCTGGTTCTGGGGACCCCCTGCCCCTAGGCACCATTGTTATTTCCGCCTCTGCCTCTGGCAGTCCCTTGAGATTGTTTACGGAACCACATCTTTCCACCTTTCTGGCCTTTGGGGTAAGGCCTAGAAGGAGTAGAAAAACGGACTCTGATGGCAGAAAGGGTCTTGCCATCAGTTTCGCACCTAGTCAAGGTTTCTTTCACTTGAGGACCAAAGAGGATGATCCATCGAACGGGAGTTAGTAAAGACGTCTTGAAAGGGTCCAAGAAATTGCATAGCCACATCCAGGCATGCCTGCCACACCTGTCCCTGGCTCTGCTCGCTCCATTAGCCGTAAGAAAGAGGCGCATGGAGGAGTTGGTTATGGAGTTAAGGGTAGCCAGCTGCGTGTTCATCTTATCTTGAAACCAGCAGCTGTAGGGTCCTTAACATTTCACTTGCTTCCTTGATCAAGTCCCTTTGAAGACGAGTAAAATGGCACAAGTAGTTCAGCGAACGCATGGTAAATGTCGCTGACGAGAACATCCGCTTCTGTCCATGGACCTAGATTCCTTGTTAGGTGGATGGACAGGTACTGAAGGATCAGCTAGCTCCTTCTTAGTGGCAGCAGCTACCACCATAGCATCCACAGAAACTCCTTTTGTTAAGAACTGTTTGTCTGCTGGTGCTGTTATGAACTTGGAGGGTCTCCTGGGAGTGGGGTCCACTGAATCAGGAGCCGTCCATGCCTTCTTAGCAACCACCTGCATGAGGGGGTCAAGGGGGACACCCAGGAGGTGGAAGGACGAGAGCGCCTCAAGATACACAGATTCGTCCTCCGAAGGGTTGAGGGCTGGCCAATTTCCCTCTGTTTCAGGATCTCCAGAATGTCTGCAAATGAGACATCTTCAGAAGGGGAACCCTCAGAATCATCCAAATCTGTGTCTGGATGGACTCAGGTGAGTCAATGTGTTTCCTCTTACACTTCCTCTTCCGAGGCTCTTCTGCCAAATCAGGAGAGGCCTCGGAAGAGGATGAAATCCCACAGGGGTTCCTGAGGAGCTGGCTCTCTGCGGTCCGGGATGAGGGAGTGAGTCGACTTAACCTGAGGCACCGTGGGGAGGCGGAAGGAGCCGACTGTGGAGTAGAGCCAGGCTCTAACACACTCCGCATGACCTCGAATGCACCCCTGTCAGGCAGAGCCAGAGGTCCCCGCTCGAGAAGCTAAGAACCCCTCGGCACCAACATTGATGGCTCCGAGGCCGATGTCGAGCCGAACTCACCAGCGCCAAGCACCGAGAGGAGAGGGGTCGGACAAAAGTCCGCGAGATTCTTCCAAAGAAGTAAGACAATTGTATCGGCTCCGACGCTATCACAGTCTCGGTTCCGACACGCCCCCCGAGCTCAAGAGAGTCGAAGGAGGAATATGTTGATGGACGGGCAGGCATCGACTGATGAGTCGGGCTCTGAAGCATCTGGGCCAGAGCCTCGGACTTAAGAAGTCGACTCACTACCCTCTGAAGGTCATGATCCGACAGCCTCGATGACCTAGAGGTGAGATCTTTGGCTCCGTTCAGACAGCAGGGGAGATCCTGGAGCCGAATGAACGGAGCCAAGAGATGGTGACCTGGACCTCTTCCTAGTTGTCGGCGGTCTGGTCGGAACTTACACGGAATACTACCTCAAACTGTGGACTGAGACTTATCGGCTCCAGCCGGAGCCGATGAAGGCAGAGGTTGAGAAACCTTAGGTCTCGGCTCAGTTGTCGGTGCCGAAGACCTAGATGCCTTAGAGGGCTTCGCTGTTGTAACAGGTAGGGAATCCTCTGGCTTGAGTAACTCTCTTAATATCAATTTATTTTTTCTTTCCTGCAGGACCCTGGGGCTGAAGCCATGGCACACAGCACAGGAGTCCTGCAGGTGCAAACCCCAGACAGTAGACACAAGAGTGTGAGCGTCTGTCAGAGACATTTTCTGACAGCACGCATCACACTTCTTGAATCTTTGCTTCTTTAGACATTTTTAAACAGGTGTAAACAAACACACACACAAACACACTAATTACACCCTGTCAAGTTAAATTATAATAAAACCCACTAGCTAGGATTTTAAAATAATACACACACACTCCACTAGGGAAGAGAAAAGGCCTGTAGGCCCAAGGGAAGAACCTAAAGTTCTTGAAAATTTTTAGAAGGGGATAAAAATTTCTCTAAACTAAGGAAATAAGTAAAATATTAAAATTAAAGGGGTTTAGATAGACTAAATTACACAAGTAAAGTCACTTACCAAGAACCAAACCAACCTCGGATCTGGGGTAACTCTCGCCTAGCATTGTGGGATATACCAACTCTCGAAGGCTTTTAGAGTGCGAGGCTCCTCCGAACCCATCCAGCAAGAATGAAGGCGAGATAGACAACTTAACATCCATTGTCAACCACAGTAAATACTTCATATTACTTTTTAACTTTATTTATAAAGTACTGCAGAATAAGAGGAAACTTCTAGAACAAGAAGAGAAGCAATTCCAGAGTGATAAAGGAAAAATAAGGGAGTATCTAGATAATAAGCATGATTTTAGAAAAATTGCTGTTAAGCAACTATTTTTTGGTTAAAAAAAAAAAAAAAATAAAACAAAATTGAAAAAACAAAAACTTTTAGCACGACAACACAAGGCAACAGAAAGTAGCAAGGGATGCCACCAAACTTAGGAATCCTATGACAAGAAAAATAACCAGAGATCCTATAAAGGTATGATAGATATTCTGGAAATGTTATGACAATTTAGATAAGGCAGAGGAATGTAAAAATCAAGAAAAGTACAAATGGAAGTATTTATGGAGACTTAATTATGCCAAGTTTAGAGGAAAATGAGGCTCACAAATTAATAGTAAAAATAAAACACAATACCCATTCAGGCAGTGTTGGCAATCTCAAGAGGTTGGGTATAAACCCTTATGTCATCTGGTGGTTATCCACCTGGCTCACAACACAGGACCCAGGAAGATAGACTTTGGGAGTTCACCTTTACAAAGAAGGAAGGACACAAGCAGAGCCCCTCAGGGATCGGTCCTGGGACTGCTCCTTTTTGGCATTTACTTCTCTGAAGTCAAGGCCAGTGTCAGTTGCTTCTGGCTGACTAAGTTTGCAGATGAGTAAAAATTAGTAGCACTCATACAATCCCAGGCTGACACAAATAGGTTCATAGGTTGGTACTGGGCTATCTGCCCAAAGGCATATATTAGCCCAGCCACCTTGTGCGGTATTCACCACCCCTTTAGTAGTTCCCTAGACCCTTGTACTAGCAGCTAGTACCCTTGGCCCCTATCTAGTAGTGCTGTTGGTGTGATCCCCGGTGTGAACTTTCTGTTACCCATCCACTCATCAAGGTTCCTCTTGAAGAGCGATAGTGAGGGGCTCTGTCTTATGTAGATCAGGACCCTGTTCCATAGTAAGGGAAGTCTCTGCGAAGGGAATCTATCCCTCCAGCATGTTCGATTCATTGTTGTGTTGAGGTTTATATCCCTAGAGCATGTAGCTCGAGTAGATTTGGTTTTGCTAAGATGGAGCATGTTCAACAATTCTGGGTTGGACATGGCTCTGTACGTTAGACAGAGATCGCCTCTGAGAAAGCAGTATGTAACAGAGAACAGTCTTAGCTTTTCCAGTCGTGCTGCACAGGGCAACTGTTTGAGGCCAGTAATCCTCTTGGTTAGGTACCTTTGTGGTCTCTCCAGCTGCTGGAGATATCTAGCCAGGTACATTCCAATTCGTGGATTGTACTCAATAATGGGTCTGAAGAGGGAAGAGTAGAGGGGCACCATTACATCCTTAGATCTTGATGCAAACCCTTTCCTGATCAGATGAGTCACATAGAAGGATTTTCTAACCACTTTGGCAACATGGTTATCAAAGGAAAGCTGACTATCTACTTGGGTCCCTAGATCCCTTATTTCTTCTTCAGATTCCAGAGGATTACCTCCTATGTTGTAGTTTGCGGGTAATCTGTTTTTTCCAAAGGGGATTACTACGCATTTCTTTTGCATTTAGCTTGAGACCATGGCTTTGACACCATGCATCAGTCTCATTTAGGCCCTTCTGGAGGATCTCCATGTCGGCTAGAGACTCTATTATAGCACCCAGTTTGCAGTCGTCCACAAACTTAGTCAGCCACAGCCCTTCCATGCTTGCCTGTACTTCTGAGAAATATATGCCAAACAGGAGGGGCCCCAGGACAGAGCCCTGAGGCACACCACTCGTTACTGGTCTGGATTCGGACATAGCTCCCGCTACTCTTACTTTATGGGATCTGTCTGAGAGCCAGTTTGAAATGTTTTCCAGGTAGGGCTGACACAGACAACTAACTGGTGTCAGAGCTATGGACTAAATCTAAACGCCAAGAAATGCATAAGACTATCCTTCGGTTAATCATCCACTCCTGGTAACTATCATATTGAAAAAACACAGCCATAAGAGTTGACTCAGCAGTCAGAGACTTGGGGGGGACACACAAACAGTAATGTAGCCTTTGACCATCAGTAGTGAGATGGGGGGAAAAAAAAAAAAAAATATATATATATATATATATATATATATATATATATATATATATATATATATATAGTATTTTTATGTATGTTCTTTGTATGTTTCTTTTACATTATATAATATGCTGTTTTTTTATATATTGCCTTGAATGAAATTTTGTGCTTTTTGAGTATATTTGCATTTTGAATGCACTTGTTCTTTTGACTCATTTAATTAATTAATTGGTCATAGTCATGTGACATAGGATTCAAGGCTTTTAAAGTTTGGGATGAAGTTTTTTTGTAGTCTTTGGTCTGAGGAAGCAACCAGGGCCGGTTGCGAAAGTGCTTACCTACAATAAAGAGCGATTTCCACTGGATTTTACAGTGGTTTTTTGCTCCTTCAGTGTGGTTTTAGCAGTATTAGGAGTTTACGTTTTTTCTAGAAAAATCAGTCGCCATTAGAAAAGATTGGGAAGAGAGACTGGAAAAGCAATTTACAAAGCAGCAATGGAAAGGCATACAAAAGGCTCCCAGCTATGAAACAAAATCCAGAAGGTTTAGAATTCTTGCTTTGAAGTGTTTGCATAGGTATTTTTATACCACAAGAACACTTCATGGAATTTTTTCAGGTAACTAGCAAATCCTAGAGGTGTGATGGGAGAAAAAGAGGTAACTGAATATGATTTTTGGAAGTGCAATGAGCTAGCAGATTTTACAACTATCTTATAAAGTACTAGGTCAGTAACATCGGGGGAAGCAAATGGATGTAACTAAGGAAACAATTCTTTCAAGCTGGGACACAGGATCTGAAATGCTAACAAATAGTTTAATGATACTAGCTTTCAAAAATGCAATTACTAGAAACTGAAAATCAAAATTTAAACCAACTAACTGAAATTTTGAATTTTGTTCAAGAAATAAAACAAATGGAAGTGAGAGCTCTAGAACAGAAAATCATGCAATTATATAATAATAAATGGAATTTGTGGAAACAATTCATGCAGAATAATGTTCAGGAGGACTGAAGTTTAAGAGAAGGCAGAAATTTAGCAATTTATTTAATGTTGGAATGGCTGACTGTTGCTATAAAGAAAGAAAAACATATGTACAATGTATAACACATAAAACATTGAAGTTTGTCTTCTTTTCTATGCATTTTTTTTAATCTCTCCAAGTCTTTTGGGTTTCTAATACCATGACAGGAATGGACCACACTCCTAAGTCAAAGTGTGATTAATGTTCATAAGTAGGTACTAGGCTATCTGCCCAAGGGCATTTATAAGCCTAACCAAAGTGTGTCGGCTTTTGCCGGCCCATTGCTTAATTAACTGATCCTCTGTCAAGCAGAGCCAAAAAAAAATATGTCTAGACTGGTTTCAAACCCTGCACTACCTAGCCTCTTTCTTTAAGCCCACTTCACTTACACCTTGTGCCACAGAGATTGCTTCAGTCTTTGATGTTAGCCAGAAGTGCTCTTCGTAGCACCTGCAATGTGCACAGTAATGACTCCTGCAATTCTTATGGAGTTACATGTATTGGTAACATATCTAAATACGACTGCAGATTCTTTTTTATAAGACCCATTGCTCTTACTCCTACTGGAACTGTATCTTTCTTCCACGTTGTTGTCTAGGTCTGCAAATCCTAATATTTTATGATTTTGTCTGTCTCTGTACGTAAGACACTACAGTCACTGGGTGTAGAGATTTTAATGATCAGTGCTACTTTTGTCTTCTTTTCATGCACTATAGTCTATCTTTTGAACTGTTGGTAATGGGTGATCCCATGTGATATAGACTCATTTTCTATGATACTTTGTGGCTCATGTTTCCAGTGCTCTTCAGCTACTTCAATATTATACTGTCTGCAATATTATACTGTCTGCACACTCCCCAGTGCAAGTGTTGTCACATTTATATGCCTTTCAGTATACAGTCCTTCTGCCATTAGTATATCACAACCAGTAACAAGGTGTGCAACCGTTTCCAATTCTGTTTTATCAAATCTACATCTGTCGGTTTCTCCTATATGTTCAATGGACTTTGTAAACCAACGCGTACATAGTCCACTATCTTCGCCTGCCAATATTAGTCTTTCATCTTTTAGATTGAATTCACCTCTCCTTAACCATTCCTGGATTTGATCCTGATTGACAAAAGATTATTCCAGGATTTTCTATAGTTGCAGCTATATTTACAAATTTTTCACATTTCTTGCCTTCTCATCTGATCCTTCACCTTATATTCTTTCTTTTGTTTTTGGCACATTCAGTTGCTGCCTGACTTTATCTACTTCCAGTTTTTCATTCCCATTTGAATCCAATATGCTTCTGCTAGACTAAACAGGGAAATCATCTCAGATTTATTCTCCTCCCGTTTCAAAACTTTCACTGTATTTGGAGCCTGTCTAATCTATCCAACACCTTTTGGAGCCAGTCAATCACTCCAAAACTGTTAAGTTAGGACAGGAACAGCAAATTGGTTTATAGTTTGAACTTTATTTCTAGATGTCAATGCTGTTTTCAGGATTAATTTAAGTCTTCTAAAATATTCCTTATTAAGTTTCATTCACATTTGTTCGTTTTACTTTTCATCCTTCATCAATTCCCAAATTATAGCCATGACCAAATCTGATGAGCAGACATCTTAATGGGTTAAGGGCATTGCTTAGACATAGTACGGTCTTAAGTTTAATGATACTAGCTTTCAAAAAAGCAATTACTAGAAACTGGAAATCAAAATTTAAACCAAATGTAACTGAAATTTTGAATTTTGCTCAAGAGATAAAAGAAATGGAACAGAGAGCTCTAGAACAGGAAAACATCCAATTACATAATACATGGAATTTGTGGAAACAATTCCTGCAGAATAATGTTCAGGAGGAATGAGGTTTAACAGAAGGCAGACATTTAGCAATTTATTTAATGCTGGAGTGGCTGAAAGTTGCTACAAAGAAGTAAAACATGTGCAATGTATAAAGCATAACAAATGTTAATACAGTATGTCTTCTTCACCCAAACAAGGGCATGTGATACAGAACAGGTATATACAAATGCACGGACAAGGTATACACAATAAAATACTATCATGCACCAAGCAGAAAATCATAGAGAAAATGAAATAAATTAAACATCAGTAATTACAAATGAAAATGGGTCTACCACACACCAATAGCAAATGCCTAAACTTTTAAACAAAATGATCAGCAGATGTGTGAGTAGTTTTGTTGATTGCAATGGAATATTTTCCACTGAGTAAGATACCTATTAAGAGGAAAACAAAACTGTGAACTAGAAATACTAGCCAAGTTTGGTGAAACATACATAGGTTAAAGCTTGATAAAGGCATTCCTTCAACAATTTTATAAATAACCCTAGTTTAATGACACATTTATTGGTTATTTTTACTTTCGCAAACCCAACAGATGCACAGTAGCAAGCCCCGCCTAACACGCAGCATCACAGCCATGTCTCTTAACCTCCCACCTAATTACGGATTCTGGTTGCTTGCCCACATGAATATTCATAGTGTGTTGAAGCTGGAAAATTCAGAATCACAGTTGCGAACTATCCATATTTCTAAATTAAATATACACAAAATAGAGGAGGCTTATGTTAAACATACCAGATGATTATTTACTTAGAAGCCTTCCTGTGTCCTAACAGAATGCTCTTCAAACTATCTGGAGATATACAGAGCTGAGTATATTTTTCTGGCACTTCAGAGTTGTGTACTGGTAATTGTTGTTTGACTAATTTTATATCATTGCTGGCTGACTTCAGAGTTGTGCACTGTTATTTTTGCTTCACTGTATAGTTTTTCAGATCTCTGCTGAAGGTGTTGGTTTTCCCATACCCACCCTTCCTATTCCTGTCTTGTTGTTTAAATTTGGAGGCTTTTGCAGTTGCCCGCCCCCACTGTAGATTTGATCTGGGACATTCCCCCCAGTCCCATCTCTTTACCTCATTGTACCTAATAGACTCCTTCTGCACTTGTTTTTTAGTCATTTTTAATTTAATTGCATTTTTTAAACTGTTTGTTCTAACATTGCTACATACTCAAGTGTGCTAGCTTGCACTGCATTTGAATTGTTTTTACTGCTGTTTTAGCTACTTTTCTGTATATATATATATATATATATATATATATATATATATATATACACACACACACATATATATATATATATATATATATACACACACACATATATATATATATATATATATATATATATATATATATACACATATACATACATATATATATATATATATATATATATATATATATATATATACACACACACACACACATATATATATATATATATATATATATATATATATATATATATATATATATATATATATATACACAGACTCAGTGTGCCACTCAACCACAGCCAATAAGGCAAAGCAACGTACCCAACACACTAGACACAGGTGACTCTATAGTCAGGCACACTGATGTCCCACTCACCAGGCTAAACAAGGAGAAGGTTACTGTCAGCTACCTGTCGGGTGCCAGGATCCACCACATAACCCACACACTCATGTCACTCCACAAGTACAAATATGACTCTGTCATTGTCCATGTTGGTGTGAACGACCTGAGACGTACCTCCCTGGACTACATGAAAAGAGACATGGAAGAGCTCTCCGATCTTGTAGCCCAGGCAGGTATGACCCTAGCCCTGAGTAGCATTCTGCCATCACCTAGAATGATGCCGCAGTACAAGGACAAAATGATTGACTTCAACAATTGGCTAAGCTTCTGGAGCCATTCTAAAGGGATCCAGTATCTGTCTGCCTGGGATGACATGGTCGACAGACCACGATGCTTTGCCAGAGATGGCCTGCACCTGTCAGCCCTGGGATTCCGGATACTGGCTAAGGTTCTTGCCGCCCCTATAGTGCCTTTTTTAGGCAAGGTTCAAATGACAAATTCACCACCATAACAGAAACAGGCAAGCAAAAACTGAGGGTGATGCTACTCAATGCTAGAGGTCTAAATCTCAAAATGCACTCACTCGAGGCACTCCTTAAAATGGAGAACATTGATATCTGTGCAGTGACTGAGACCTGGTTCAAGGCTCCAGACAGCACCCCTGCACTGTAACCTATACCGGAACACCAAAGGCGGAGGTGTGTCCATATTCATTAAGGATATCCACACCTCCAGGCTAGCTGCTCAGAATAATGCAGCCGAGATTATCCAAGTGCAATTAACTCTGGGCAAAACTGCAATCCAAATTGCAGCTTGCTACAGATCACCCACCATGCCCCAGGATTCCCACTCCTCTTCTTGATGTACTGGAAAATATTAGGGTTCAACCAAACACCCTAATAATGGGCGATTTCAACTACCCCACCATTAACTGGGAAAACTACTCATGTACCAACTCCTTTGTTCAACGCTTTCTGGAATTCATAAACTCCAATGCCCTGGATCAACTTATCCACACCCCCACCAGGGACAACAACATCCTAGATCTAGTCATTACCAACATGAGTGACCGGTGTTCCACACCTGAAGCCAACGCCTCATTGGTCCGATCCGACCATAAGCTAATTATCCTAGATATCCACATCCTGCCCCCACCCCCCATTAAGGAAACCATGGTAAATAATTTCTCCAAAGCCAACTTCATGCTTCTTAAGACAGAAGTGGTGAACTTCATGACACCCATGCAGATGGACAATACAGTTACGACTACAGAATCCTACACAATTGCACTTTATAAGCATTACATGAGTGAATGGATTGTGCTATCCCGAACAGAACCAAGACACTATCCTCCAAAAAAAGGAACCCAATCTGGTGGTCCCCTGCCATAAACAAACTGTACAACAGAAGGAAGAAACTGTTGCAAAAGACAGTAAAATCCCATGAGTGAAGAAGCTCCCTGGTCAGCCTCAGTAAGAAGCTGCGATCCCTGATAAAATCCTCCAAAGCTAGTTATGAAAACAAAATTGCCACTGATTCTAAAGACAACCACAAAGCATTCTATAGCTATGTCAAGAATCTCAATGGCAACACTCAGATCTGCTCTGAGTTACAGCACAATGGCACTAAATATACAGACCCAACTGATATTGCCAACATCGTGGCAGATAGGTTCAGTGCTAACTTTACCCCCCTCTCACCCCCCTAAAGAGCCCTAACTTTACCCCCCTCTCACCCCCCTAAAGAGCCCATCTCTATACCGGAAGAATGCAAAATTCCTGTAATCACGGCTGCACAGGTAAAAAAACACACTCTCCAAAGCCAAGAACACAGCATCCATGGGACCAGACAACATCCCAGGCTGCGTTCTACATGAACTACAGAACGAACTGGCACCCTACCCAAGTACCATGTTCAATCATAGCCTCACCTCAGGCTTTGTGCCTGCTGAACAGCTAACAACGACGGTTATCCCACTCCACAAGGAGGGAGCCACCACGGACCCTGGGAAAGTACTGTTGTGTACACTTACCATAAATGTAGATGTTCGAGTCTATTCACTGTTGCAGTCATTACATTTGGGTAATCTGCTGGCAGGTTTCCCTCAGTCGGCCTGAATATCAAAGTCATGGGTCCTGCGTCGGTTGCTGTCTCCTCTTCCATGACGTCAGGTCGTTAGGGGCTATAAAACATGCAGTGGACACCATTTTATTCAGTTTTTCTTGCCCCAGATGTCAGGTGCCCCCCAAATGGGGAGCAAATATATATATATATATATATATATATATATATATAAATAACAGCACTACATGCAAATGCACTTATAGCAACATAAACTTTACCTTCATCTAAAAGCAAATACACCACAAAGGCTTTAGAACATAGTGAAGGAAAGAGAAGTTATAGAAAAGGGGGATGGCGGGTGGGTAACCCGGACTGCAACAGTGAATACACTTGAACATCTACATTTATAGTAAGTGTACACAACTGTACTATGTTCTTCATGTTTCACTGTTGCAGTCATTACATTTGGGTAGAATCCCAAAGCTATGGATGGGAGGATGGAACTAAACAGCATTAGAAGCGGCTATGCGGCCCTGCAGAACTGCAGAGACAAAGCCTGCCCTGGATTTGGAGAAGAGAGACAAATGATAATGCTTTGTGAAGGTATGAACAGAGCTCCAAGTAACAGCTTCTAGAATGTCTTTGGTTGGAACTCCTCTGAGAAAGGCTGCTGAGGTAGAGACAGCCCTGGTGGAATGTGACCGGATTCCCTTGGGTTCAGGTTTACCATGGTGCAAGTAGCAGAAACGAATGCAGTGGCTTATCCACTTAGAAATAGTCTGCTTTGATATAGCCTTCCCCTCTGATCCTGAAGCAAATGCCACCAGTAGTTGCTCAGACTTTCTTAGAGATCTAGTCCTGTTTAAGTGGAATCTTAGTTGTCTGTGTACGTCCAATGAATGCAGAATCCACTCCCCCTTGTTCTGCGGATTTGGGTAAAAAGTTGGGAGATGAATTGTTTCGTTGAGAGCCACACTGGATACCACCATAGGCATAAAGGAAGGATTGGTCCCGAGGGACACCCTGTCCGGGTAAAATGTAATAAAAGGCTCAACAGCCATGAGAGCCTGTATCTCTAAGACCCTTTTTGCTGAAGTTATTGCCAAGAGGAAAGCTGTTTTCCAAGATAAAAATTTTAAATCCACTATAGCTGCTGGTTCAAAAGGAAGGAAGGTAAGTTTTTCCAGCACAAAATTGAGGTCCCATGCAGGAGTTGGTGATCTTCAGGGAGGCCTTACATTTTTGGCCCCTCTAAGATACTGTCTTGGCAGAGGCTGAGAAAAGAGGGGAGGCTCCGTGTTGTAATGAGCCGAGATGGCAGAGGCATAGATTTTTATTGAAGAAAAAGATAGGCCCTTGTTAAGCATCTCAGTCAAGTATTGTAAAATCTGAGGGATATTTGGTTTTGCTGTGTCCGTTCCTTGTGCTTGGTTCCAAGCACAGAATCTCTTCCATTTATCAGCATAAGATTTTCTAGTACTAGGCCTTCTTACTTCCAAAATGACATCCATCACAGATTTACTGAAAGGTGTTGTTTGAATAATTAAATGATCAGCCATGCTGCAAGGTTCAGAGTTTGGAGCAGAGTGTGCAGAATTTGATTGTTCTGCTGAGACAGTAGATGAGGTATTTGAGGCAAGTACCAAGGAGGGAGTTGAGACATATTCCTTAGAATTGGGTACCAATGTTGGTGAGGGCAGTCCGGAGCAAACAGGATCATTTTTGGTTTTTCCTGTCTGACTTAGTAAGACCTTGGAGAGAAGAGGCAGAGGGGGAAAGGCATAGACTGATAGGTTTGTCCAACTGAAGGATAGGGCGTCCACTTTCCATGCTTGTCTGTGATAAGTCCTTGTGCAGAATTTGTCCAGTTGATAATTTTGGGGAGAAGCAAATAGATCTATGTCTGGGCTCCCCCATTTCTGTGTTACCATGCTGAAGATTTGTGGATCCAGTTTCCACTCATGCGGATCCATAAGATTTCTGCTTAGGTCGTCTGCCAGAGTGTTTTGTTTTCTGGCAGAAATTGAGCTTGAAGATGTACTTGGTAAGTCAAAGCTATGTTCCGCAATGTCATGGCTAGTCTGCAAAGGGGGTAGGAATGTGTACCCCCCTGCTTGTTTATGTACCACATAACCATGGTGTTGTCCATCTTTATCAGTAGTTGTCCTGGATGAAGTAAGTCCTAGAAGGCCGTCATAGCATTCTGAACAGCTAGCATCTCTTTCTGGTTGATATGCAGATGTATTTGTTTTGGACTCCATATGCCCTGAAAGCATCTCCCCACCAGGTGGGCCCCCCCCAAGCATAGTCTGATGCGTCTGTAGTTAGGGTTTGGGTGGCAGGGGGTAGAGTGAATGACAGTCCCTTGTTTTGGTGACATGTCTCTGCCCACCAAAGAAACTCCTATTGTAGGCAGGGAATGAGAGGAATAATTATTTCCAGACTGTTTGTTACAGACAATGTTGACTCCATAAACTTTTTAGTTACCACTGAAGTTTCCTCATATGCAGTCTTGCATATGGAATTAGTAGAATCCAGGATGCCATGAACCCCAAAGCCTGCAGAATTTGTCTTGCAGATAACTGGGTTTTTGTTGCCATCTGTCTGAAGTATGTTGTCAGCTGCCTTTGTTTGTCTGGCGTAAGGTAAGCCATCCTGGCAGTTGTATTCAAGCTTGCATCCAGGAATGTAATTATTTGAGAGGGTACCAGTTGGGATTTCTTTTCATTTATTGTGTACCCTAGGCATGTTAGAAGCCTTTTTACAAATGCCAGATGTTGAAGAAGAATGTCCTTGTTCTCTGCTTGAATGAAACAGTCATCCAGGTAAGGATACATTTGTATGCTTCTTTGTCTGCAAAATGCAATTACTGGAGCCAGGCACTTTGTAAAGACCCTGAGCACAGTAGATAAGCCAAAGGGCAGTGCAGAGAATTGGTAATGCAAAAAACCTGCCTTGAAGCACAGGTATCTTCTGCACGATTCCCTTATTGGGATATGCAGGTATGCCTCTTAAGTCTATAGTCACTAACCAAGCGTTCCTGCCCAGCATAGGCAGTAGCTGTTGCAAAGTCAGCATTTTGAATTTTGAAATGTCCAGGTACGTGTTCAAATCGATAAGTCCAGTATTGGATGCCAGGCATCGTCTTTTCTGGGTACCAGGAAAAGTCTTGAATAAAAACCTTGTCCTTTTTCCTGTTCTGGTACTGGCTGAATAGCACCCATATCCATGAGAGACGTAACTTGTTTCTGAGCCTCTGCCCATTGATTTTGTGGCAGATCTGGCCAACCGTTTGGAATTGGCAAAGTATGGAAATGAAATCTGTATCCCTGGGATACTATGTTTAATACCCATTTGTCCTGGGTAATTAACTGCCAATTTTGAGCATGAAGTGCTAATTTTCCCCCCAAGGGGGCTGCCAAAAGATAAGTGCTTGGTGAAGGTAGAGGGAAAGTCATTGAGACTGCTTGATGTAGGGTTGTGCTTTGTTTCCTCCAGATTTGGAGGTGGAGGCACCCCATTGCTTTGAGCTATAAGAACCCTGTGATTGGTATCTAGAGCCTTTTGAGCGCCTGGATTTGCCTTGAGAAGCTCTGTTGGACACAGGAAAGGACCAATTTTTAGTAGGCCAGTGCCTACTGAATCTGGGTGGCTGCACTTGTAAGAAATCTTTTACAGTTTGCATTGATTTAGCTTTGTCTTCCATTTTCTTTAAAACCTCTTCTGCCTTATTACCAAACAGAGTATCATGCTGTAAAGGGGCATCCAACAATTTAGCTTTAACATGATCAGGCAGATTTTGCTCCTTGGGCCAGGCATGCCTTCTAATCACAGATCCAGTAACTGCGGCCCTGCAAGAGGCCTCCAAGGAATCAAAACCACATTGCAAAGTATGCTTTCCAACCTGTTTTGCTGCATGCAATAATTCCTGTAATTCTTTGTTTTCCACACAATCAGAAATCAACATAATTTTCTGTTTCAATAAACCCATAACATGCTGTTGATATTTCACCATATGAAGCTGGCAGTGTAAGGCCCTAATTGCCAAGGTTGCAGACGTATAAACCTTCTTTCCCCATCTAGCCAGCGCCCTGGAAACTCTATCAGAGGAGGTAGGATTTTTGGCTGTAGAGGCCTTTACGCCTTTGGGACCCTATGAGATAGTCTCAGGATCAGCAGCAGGATTTTTGAATAGAAATTTGTGGGAGTCAGGAAGCCTGTAATATCTGTCTGGCTTACTAGGAGCCAGAGGTAGGGAATCAGGAGCCATGCTTGATTCCGAGAACACATTATCAACCATGTCTAATACAGGAGGTATTGCCAAAGGCCTATGCTGAGGAATTAGAAGGAAATCCCTAAGCCTCTTTTTTGATGCAGAGAACTCCTGACTCTCCCAATGAAAATGTTCCCTTAAAGTACGCAAGGTTTCTCCAAAAGAATAATCCTCAGGAGGAGATGCAGATGGGATGGATTCTTCTGCATCAGAATCCTCATAAGGTGGAATAGAAAATTCTTGATCAGAAGAGGGATCAGAAGAAATGGAAACCTGATCTGAAGATTCATAATCAGTGTCTTGCCTAGGCCTCTTAGCAGGGGGGGGGGGTTGGGAACCCCTGAGGGTAATTAAGTCCTCAGCCATTTTGATAATCTGTTCTTTAGGCATAGGGGCCTGAGCACGTGGCTCATGCGTCGGTTTTTTAGACTTAGAAGATGTTTTTGATCTTGCACTTGAAGCTGGCGTCAGTTTTCTATAAAAATGTTGAGGCCTGAAAACACCTCCAGAACCCGGTGCCTGCTCAGTGGCTCCGGACCCATCCAAGGAAGAGAAATCTGTGGGTTCAATACTCTGAGAATTTTGCGGCATACCGGACTCCGCATGGGTCTCGGTAGAGGCCTGCAACTCAAAAGTAGTGGGTATCAGGGGCTGCGAAATTGCCTCACTGAGCACCGGCGAACCGGCTACTGGCTTAGGAGAAGCTTCATCGGTTTTGGACCTCAACGGTCTATCTCTGTCTTTTTCTTTGCGTTTTTTGTGAATTCCGGTAGTCAGATTGCTAATAGACGACATTTCAGGGTAATTGAATCTGGATCCAAAATATTTTGAAGCAAAGATATATAGACGCTTAATAGTGCTTTGGTTAAATCTAGCACAAAACCGACATCAAGACACGTTATGATCTGGGTCTAGGCAAGGAATATAGTACAAATGAAAATCCTTATGAGGTATTTGCTTTCCACAAGTAATGCAATTATTAACTTTTACTGACATCGGTAAGGAGCAAGAAAAAGTTTCCCCAACAGGGTACTTAGCTTTAGTTGAAGACACAGCGCGGCAAGAAAGACTGAATAAAATGGAGTCGGTTGCATGTTTTATACTCCTGATGACCTGACGTCATGGAAGAGGAGACAGCAACTGACACAGGACCCAAGACTTTGATATTCAGGCCGACTGAGGGCAACCTGCCAGCAGATTACCCAAATGTAATGACTGCAACAGTGAAACATGAAGAACTTCTGCCCCATTAGCCTGACGAGACTGGTCTGCAAGGCCATGGAACGTATCATCTTGGAACTTGCAAAGACATTGGTAATCTCCAAACTCTGGACCCAACCCAGTTCGGGTTTGTAAAAGGCAGATCAGGTCTCCTAAACCTGATAGACTTCTTTGAAGCAGTCACCAAAGCCGTAGACAATGGTAAGGTGGTTCACACAGCCTATCCAGATCTTGCCAAGGCTTTCGACACCATCCCCCCCCCACTCTGGAATTATAGATAAACTCACTAAACTAGGTATAAATCCCTATGTCACAAGATGGGTTGCCAACTGGCTCACTGGCAGAGCCCACACTGTGAAAGTAGCAGACTCCAAATCCGACTTCAGACCAGTGACAGGAGGAGTACCACAGGGTTCAGTCCTGGGTCCTCTCCTATTTGTTATCTACATTTCTGAAGTACAGGCTAACACAGAAGGTCTTCAGCTAATGAAGCTCGCAGATGACTGCAAACTAGAAGCCATAATCGAAACTCCTAACGATGTGGACATCCTACAAAAGGGCCTCACTGAGACAGATGCCTGGTGTCAAAGCCATGGCCTCAAACTCAATGCCAAAAAGTGCATTGTCATCCCCTTTGGTAAAAACTCTGTACCCATGAACTACAACATAGGCGGAAGTATGCTTAACACTGGAAGTGTGATAAGAGACCTTGGGACACAGGTGGACTGTAGTCTCTTCTTTGATAATTACATTGCCACAGTAGTCAGGAAATCCTTCTACGTGGCACACCTCATCACAAAAGATTTCTCATCCAGAAAAAAAAGAGGTAATTGTTCCCCTCTACTCATCATTTATTAGACCAGTCATAGAGTACAATGCCCCTTTTGGTATGTACCTCACAAGACATCTACAACAACTGGAAAGTCCGCAGAAATACCTCACAAAGAGGATTACCGGCCTCAAACAGATGCCCTACGCAGACCATCTAAAAAAACTCCAGCTTTACTCCATCGCATATCGCCTACTCAGAGGTGATCTCTGCCTAACATACAAAGCTATGTCAAAACCAGAGCTGTTGGACATGCTCCACTTAAAAAATCCCAATCCCTCATGCTCTAGGGACCTAAACCTTGTCACCACAATAAACAGGACATGCCGGAGGGATAAATTCCTGTCCCAGAGACTTCCCATACTCTGGTATAAACTACCTATCTATATCAAACAAAGCTCCTCATTAGCACTCTTCAAGAAAAATCTTGATGATTGGATGGGAAATAGGAAATTCACCCCGGGGATCACATCTGTGGCTCTGCTTGACAGGGGCAGAGGAAAATAATTTTCTTGGGTGGCAAAAGCCAGGGTACCTTTTTGGCTGGGCTTGTATAGGCCCTAGGGCCAGTAGCCTAGTACCTACCTATGAACCTATGCATGCTAGCAAAATCCCAACATAACCAGGAGGCATCAGCTTTAACAGCTAACCCTAACATATTGTTGTATTTTCTTAACTGAGAGTAACAACTACTGGTTTATATCTGCAAGTAAGCAGTTACTTGAAATAGTTTTTAAAAACAGTATGTAACCACCAGATGTTTAAAATATGTTTTTCTAAAACACTGTTGGAGGAGAGCAATGCCTATGTCATCTAGCAAAAGTATATTTTACAATGCCCACGTATGTTCATTGCAACACTTCTCGTTTTGTACTTTATCTGGACGTTGAACAATATGTGCTTCTGAATACATTCGTAGGATAGTGTTACACACTGTCAGATGCATTACAAACCCAAGTGGCACTCTTCAAAGAACACTACCTTTAGAAGTATGCCTCTATATGAGATGGCATTGAGGGTTAGACACACGAGTTTATACAAAATTGAATTTCCTCTACTCTCAAAGCAGCACACACAATACGGATGCCATTACAGTATGGATGAAGGGTGACTTATAGCATATTACATTTAATTTCTCTCAGTTTCTCATACAGGAGAGGTTTACTACCTGCACTTACAACATTTCACTGACTCTAGCTTCGCTGGATTGGTTTTAGCCTCAGAGGACCTTCAGAAATAGGAATTTGACCTGTACTCCCTAAAATGAAGGCATGTCCCAACGCTGCCAGCAAGTATTCAATAGTTTGCAGCCCAAATGAGTTATCTAAGCCTGTTGATTCTGACATAGCAGTTGTGAATGCAAGTGTGACTAAGCAATAACTGTGAAAAAAATCATCAGAAAAGAATGCACAATAATGCATCTCCACCACTGCATACCGTCTTTGTATACTTTATTGCAGATATACTGCTCAACTGTCCAGATTTTTGCCTCATATTTTCAGTCTGTTCATCTTATGATTTCTGGTGTTCAGGCAAATCTATAAGGTTTGAAATCAGTAAACAATGACAGACTATTTGACTAAGATTTCATACTCTTCAGCTTTGACAAAACATGGGATTTAGCAACTTTCTACATTGCTAAGAGCAATATTTAACATCTGATCTTATTGTGGCCAACAGCAATATTACAAATCTAACCTTATTGTGGGGCCTTCCTCTGAATACTATAGCACAATGACAGACGGTTTGACTTTCAGATTTCATACTCTTCCGCTTTGACAAACCATGTGATTTAGCAACTTTCTGAGTTGCTAAGAAGAATATTTCACATCTGACCTTATTGTGGCTAAGAGCAATATTTAAATTCTGGCCTTATTGTGGGGCCTTCATCAACTCTGAATACTACAGCACAATATCAGCTGCTCTTTAAACAATGTATCCATGATGTCACAGGCAATTTTGCACTGCGTGTCAATCATGGCATATTTGCATATGGAAACTCCGACCAACGCCTGTCAATCACACATGCCATGCCCACTCCTGCACAAACCACCAGGTGGGTTTCTTAACTACAATATAACCCATTTATTAACCACTGGTAATATATTCTGGTAAGAAAAAAGAATTTTACAGAAGGCACTTTCAGTGATGGAGACAGTAAAGGGAGGTCCACACAGGTAATGGAGGAGGAGGCTGTTCAGATCCTTCCACCTCTATTTGTTTGCTGTGTGACTGTGACCAAGTCATTAAGGCAGTGATTCTGGGTCACCCCCTGAAAAAGAGATACTTGTGCCTGGTGGACATACCCAGTTGACAAATTAGTAAAATAAAGATAGCTGAAATAATAGCCCTAAACTATGAGCATTACTTGGGATCACACAATAAAGCGAGGTAAGAAATCTATAACTAATAAGTCATTATAAGAAACAGTTCCAAATAAATCAATATCTATTTATACTACAAAGTGCAAACATTGGAAACTAATTTGTAGTCTAAACTCTGTTTTAGTTATTCAGTAACATCACTATTAGTTAGCTGTGCCTGTTACAGGATGGAAAACCTACACTTATTCTGAGAGCATCTACACTCACAAAATTGTCTATATACAGTTTTTGTTTAACTCAGAAAGAATGCTCACTGAAACTGTAACCACATCTTTCCATCATGTCTGGTGGGTGACACAATTCTAGCATTTAAAATGACTCCTGAAAGAAATTCTCTGTTTCTAATGAACTATGAAAAAAGACATCTTCCGTACTCTTAGTTCTCCGACATATAATTATGGATTTAAGAAGCAACATCTGAGACAAACGGTCAGCCTTCCTGTTTTTGAAAATAAATTTGACAATCTAGTTGCAAATTAATGGAAAGTAAAAAATCTAAACAGGGTGCGTTCTTCACATTTTATTTCATGCCATGATTAGTTCATCAGTATAGTTAACCAACTTGTATAAATTTGTATCTATAGCTTGACTACTACACTCTCATGAGACTGCCTTCTTTGCTGAAATTGTCATGTCAACTACATAAGTCATTCTAAGTCCCCGATAAGGCACAGAGTCATTCTGCTATGAATATTCTGTCACTAATATGTAACAATAAATTAAGATAACTTATCTGAGCTGAATATGCAAGTAGAAAATTTAATCCCACATCAATTAATAAGACAATGTAAAAAAAAAAAATAAAAAAAATAAAATGACCATTTGCCTCCATCTCCACTACCATTAAAATCAAATCAACATAAAGTTAAAGTATCCAAAGATATGGAAATTACACTTAAGAGTTATTTATCTATTTATCTTAAGAAAAAAAAAAAAAAAAAAAAAATAAGAGATATGAAATGGCTGTGTTATGTATGTAAAAAAAAAAGAAAACACAACAACATAAAAATACGAGAAAGACCATAAAAAAGAAGTTATGTACTCACCATAACGTTCCATTTAAGTAGTTGTACTTCATTTGCCTTCAACCTGTGGGTTACGAATTCGTATTGGAACCGAGCCGGCAACTTCTACTAGCATCTCAGCTCCGCTGCTCCAAACTCCTCCCCTTACCCACAATACACCTCCACTTTCTTCCATCCCCAGATCGTGTTTGCTGAACCTTATACTGATAACCCGACCTGAAAAAATTTACTTGTGACCTATATTATGCGCCAAGGTCCGGGGGAAGGAGGGAGGGACGGTTGAATACAAATGAAGTACAACTACTCAGATGGAACATTATGGTGAGTACATAACTTCTTTATCTGAAGTAGTTTACTTCATTTGGTCTTCAACCTGTGGGACAGAGTCCCCAACTACTAAATACCTGGGAGGCGCGCATGGAAGGATATTACGGAGCACCGCGGAACCAAAGGATGCTCTCTTTCTGGAAGTCAAATCCAATTTGTAATGAGAAATAAACGTATGAGATAAGGACCAAGTAGCTGCAGAGCAAATATCATCCAAAGATACTCTAGACCAAAAGGCCGCAGACGTAGCCATGGACCTACTGGAATGAGCTCTCATCTGACCTGGAGGAGACATGCCTCTGCCCTTATAGACCTGCAGAATGCATGAAGAACTCCATCTAGCTATAATGACCTTAGAGATAGG
Source organism: Protopterus annectens (assembly GCF_019279795.1). Taxonomy (NCBI): domain Eukaryota; kingdom Metazoa; phylum Chordata; order Ceratodontiformes; family Protopteridae; genus Protopterus; species Protopterus annectens. Next base: position 806,565,781 of record NC_056750.1, on the reverse strand, counting down.
TTTCCCCAAAAAGGGTTTATAGAAGGATACAAACAATTGATCAGATATACTCATTACCGCCAACCAGAGAAGACACTCCGAATGCCTAAAAGACTAAACTATTTGTCTCTATCAAAAAAACACCTAGTATTGATTTGCCCAAAAGGTCACCCCGACCAGCCTAAAACGTTTTTTATATCACTGCCCTACTGCAAAAGAACTATTGAAAAATCAAAAAAAAGCAGTATTTAAACCTTTTAAACCTGCTGTTACATATACGGAAATTTTTTGTACTGTGTAAATAGAATCTCAACTGTCTATGAACATCCAACATATGGAGTTTGTACTTCATCTTAGTAGTAAAATTAAGAAAAAAATACAGGCAAATTAATGGTCTGATTGATACTGACTGGTGACGCCACCTTGGGAAGAAATGATGGATTGGTTCGAAGTGAAACCTTATCTTTGTGAAAAATCATGTAAGGAATCTTGATGGACAAGGCATGTAATTCTGAGACCCTTTTTTGCAGAAGTAATGGCTACCAGAAAAGCTGTTTTCCAAGATACAAATTTGAGATCTACAGTTGCGGCAGGCTCAAAAGTTGGAGCAACCAAATCTTGAAGAACCATAGTAAAGTCCCATGGGGTACAGGGTCTTTGACTGGGGGGGGGTAACAAAAAGGTGCCCTTGATAAAGGCTTTACACAGTCTGGAAGAGGCTAAAGAGGCAGAACTCTCTCCTACATGAAAATGAGAGATGGCAACCAACTGAACTTTGACAGTAGAAGAACTAGCTCCATTTTGAAAAATATCAGCTAGAAAATCAAGACTGGCGGAAATAGGAGCTGTAAAAAGGTCTAACCTCCTTTGAGAGGCCCAAAGGGAAAATGTTTCCATTTGCTGCAATAAACATTCCTGTTCGAAGACTTATGAGCTGCCACCAGAATAGATCTAACTGAGGAAGATAGTCCGGAAGTCCTAGCAATTACGGGAACTGGAGCAGCCAAGCTGTGAGCTTCAGGCGGTCCAGATTCAGATGAGGCACCCCTGTAGGGTGTGAAATTAGATCCTGAATGTGATCTAGGATCCACGGCAGAGCCAGAAGATGAGGCCAAAGGAAGGGAAACCATACCTGAAGAGGCCAGAACGGGGCAATGAGGATCAATTTGCTCCTCAGTTGACGAGCTTTCTGTAGAAACCTCAGAATGAGAGGTCCTGGTGGGTAAGCATACAGAAGACCAGGAGGCCAAGCATGAACTAGAGCATCTCTGGGGGACTCCCCCGGCAGGGGGTTCAGAGCAACAAACTTGCTGCACTTCGCGTTGGAAGTTGATGTGAAGAGATCACAGCAAGGTTGACCCTACTCACTGAAGGTCTGTTCCGCTACTGGCAGATTCAGAGACCACTCGTAAGGCATCAGAATGGTCCGACTTAGCCTGTCCGCTAAAATGTTGGACCGTCCCGGAATGTGTGTTGCAATGAGAAAACGACCAGTGGAGATCACATATTCCCACACTCTCATGGCCTCGCGATAAAGGGGGTACGATCTGGTCCCTCCCTGTTTGTTGATATACCAGACTACTGACATGCTGTCTGACTGAATAACAATCGCTCCCAAAGGAAGAAAGGCATGAAGGGTCTGCAATGCTAAAAGGACTGCCCTCATCTCTAGGACATTTATGTGCAAGCTGGTCTCTATGGGGGACCACAGGCCTTAACCTGTCCTGCCCGAACAATGCCCCCCCCCCCCACCAGAGGTGGGAGGCATCCATGGTCACTGTGGTTTGGACCGGGGTTGGTACAAAAGGCTGTCCCTCCAAAATGTCCGGAGAGCACATCCACCATATGAGGAATGACCCACAGACTTGACTGAGTTGGATAGGATAGGTCAACGGCAGTTCCAACAGGGACCATTGTGTAGCGACGGTCCACTGTAGAATTCTCATGTGTAAGCGGGCACGCAGGAGTAGAGTTATGGTCGCCGCCATTGAGCAGAAGGCCCTCAACACAGATTCCGCTGTTGGGAAATGAGAGTGGTAGATAAGGGAAACATGCAGCCTCAGGTTTTGAACTCTCTCTCCCAGGTCAGGAACATTTTGCATTGAAGAGTATCTATCCTGGCACCAATGTAGTCTATCACCTGTACCGGATCTAGGAGAGATTTGGATGCATTGATTGTGATCCCCGAATGCAGGGCAAGAGTTAGAAAATAATCCCTGGTTTGGGAGAGCAGACGGCTGGTGGGAGCAGTGAAGAGCTAATGAAGAGCTAACCATCCAGGTACAGATAGACCTGAATCCCCTGAAGCCTTAGGTGAGCCGCTACCACCACCATCACTTTGATAAACACCCTGAAGGCTGTGGTGAGACCAAAGGTTAGGGCTCAAAACTGGTAATGATGGACTCCTAGCCGGCAGTGAAGGAACCTCCTGGAGTTTCTGTGCATTTTTATGTGATAGTAAGCATCCTGGAGGTCTAACAAGCACATCCAGTTGCTCTCTTGCAGGTACGGCATGATGGACTGTAATGTGACCATCCGGAACTTTTCGTTGGCAACTGATAGGTTCAGGGTAGAAAGGTCCAGAACGGGCCTCAAGTCCCCCGTTTTCTTTGGCACCAAAAAGAACCTGGAGTAAAAGCTGGATCCGGACTGATCTGGGGGGACGGTTTCAATGGCTCGTTTTTCTAGCAGCTTAGAAATTCCCTGTGCTGCTGCCTCCCTTTGCGTGGGTGGTACGTCCGGGAGGTGTCTGGAAAATTTCGGGGAACCCACGAAGGGGATAGAGTATCCTCTGGATATGATTTGAAGCACCCAGCGGTCCATTGTTATTGACTCCCATGCTGCTAGGTGCAAGGACAATCATCCCCCGACTGCCTCCAGAGTAGAGCAGCCAGGCAACCCCCTCAGGGTTGCTGCCTGGGTCTGTCCGAAAAAGGTTCTCGAGACACAAAGTTTCTCGGACCCCCTCTGCCTCTGGGCTGGCGTCCATTCTGTCCCCCTCTGCCTCTGGGGGAAAAAGAGCCCTGAGTGTCCCAGGAATACTGTGACTTCTGGAACCACATCTTCTTTTGCCCTCTCTGGTTATGGGAAAAAGACCTTTGAGGGTTAGAGAAGCAGATCCCGACAGCAGACAGTATCTTCCCGTTTTTCTCACTCTGCACTAGTGTCTTCTTGACGGTCTTACCAAAGAGTGTAGAGCAGTCATAAGGGGCATTATTGGCAAAGGATGCCTTGAAGAGTTCGGAAAATTGACAAACTGAGCCAGGCATTGCGCCTCATGGACACACCGGACCCAGCCACCCTAGCATGTGAGACGGGTTGCATGGACGTGTTCAATACTGCTTTTAAAATGGCCATCCTCGTGGAGTATGAAGCCTTGTCCTCCTGCGACATGGACTTGCGGGGAGACTCCTCCAGCTCCTTTACCAGGTCGCATTGGAGTCTGGTGACATGGGCCAAGTAGTTCAGCGCCCGATTTGAAAAGGTAGCTGAAGTGTACACCTGCTTCCCTAGGCGATCCATCATCTGTAACTCTCCTGAGCAACTTCCTTCTTAGTGGCTGCTGCTACCACCATGGTGTCTACGGGGGAACCCTTATTCCAAGCTGGTCTGTCTATGGGTGGGCTTAGGATCTTATCAGGTCTTTTCGGGATAGGTTCTATGGTGTCTGGTTCCTTCCATTCCAGCGAGGTGACCAGATCCACCAAAGGATCTGCGAGAGGGGACACCCAGGAAGTAGATGGGCCTGTGCCGAAAGCTTCCAGGAACACAGACTCATCAGAAGGTTACTTGGCGACAGACCAACCTCCCCGCTGGTGCAGGATCTCCATGATGTCTCCAAAGGAGATATCCTCGGGAGGTGACCTAGGGGAACCCTCTCCACCATCTAAGCCTGTGTCCTCGGTGAGGGACTCGAGGGAGTCCAAGTGCCTCCTCTTGCACGTATGCTTGTGAGATACCTCTCTGTTGGGGCTCTCCGGGGGGGGGGGGGAGTTTGCAAGCCATTTGTTCCTCGAGGGGAACCATCTGGGGCTCTTTGAGCATGGGTTGTCCCTCTGGTAAAACAATGGGGACCATAGACAGAGCTGAGGGGGTCTGGGAGTAGTCTGAGGGGGCGGTCAGGGGTCTCGATCCGACGGAGAGAAGCCTTTCTACCATGAACACCAAAGGAGAGTGAACCTCCTAAGAAACCAATAAAGAGGCCAGTCTCTCCAGGTCTGACGCGAGAATTGGAGCCAGGCCAGATGTGGACAGGGCTCCGAGGGAGGGAACCTGGCCCAACAAAGTCAGAGCCGATGAAAGAGGTTCCACTCCCTCGGACCAAACACCTGAGCTCCGGCTCCAAGAGCGACTCAGATCCGAAGCTGGTTGGATCCGATATGCTCCAGGCTGCTGTTGGCGTCGAGAAAGCAGGTACCATCGGCGCCGACCTCCTGACCAAAGCCAACCTCGGATCCAAGTACTCCAAACCCAAAGGTCGGATCGGAGAAGGAGATATAGGTTGGAAAAAGGGAAGCAAGCTACCCCCCTGAGGGAGGGGGGAGCTGGCAAGACCCCCATCTGGATCTGTGTACGGATAAAACGCCTCATCATTTTATCCAGATCCATGTCTGACAAGGACCGGGTGGACCGCGATGAGGCCAAGAACTCCGGTCTGGCGGGTCGGGCACCAAGGCTTGAGAAGCTGAACGTGTCTCCTCCGGCTTCGGGGAGAACCTCGGAGACCAGAGCCGAGGGGAGTCATGGATCGGTGGCGTCTTATTGGGAGAAGTGAGGTCCGGAGACCTCTTTCTCTTTTCCCTCGTCTTCGACTCTCTCTCCTTCTCTCCACCTCTTTTCTGCTCTGCTACCATAGGCTTTGGTACAGGAGGTTGAGTCCCAGCCTGGGAGGGAGGAGAAGCCAGAGGAAGAGAGGAGGGAGAAGCAGCCACAGCAGCCGCTGTGACCAAAGCCGGAGACGAGGAAACAGAGTCTGAATGAGGAAGAAGGCCTTTCTATCTTTAAGGGCATGGGGGTTGAAGCTCGCACATATGCTACAGTCCACACTCAGATGGGCAATGCCCAAGCACAGAACACAGAGTGTAGCCATCCGCTGGAGATAACTTATGGCCACACTGTGCAATGCTTGAACACAAGCTTTTCAGCCATACTATTTATTAGAAAGATAACCTTAATAAAAAAAAAACAGGTAGTTTCTTTCTAACACACACACACCCACTCACCACACTCGTATACAGAAACGAAACACTGGGGAGGAGGGGAAGCTACCAACCTAAACCCCAGTACAAACTACTCTAACTAACCTAAAACTCAAAAACTTGACGCACCAAGTGATGGGAGGAGAAAGGGGACTTATATTAACACTAAGTGACAGAAAAAAGAAGAAAATTAGCTACTCGTGAAGGTTTTACCCACTGACTATTTGGAGCTCAAGAGACACGATGCTGAAGCAATTTGCAGCAAACGAGATCTGTGGATGGAAGGCAGGGGATGTGTATTATGGGTAAGGGGAGGAGTTTGGAGCTCAGTTTTGATGCTAGTAGAAGTTGCCGGCTTAGATCCGTAACCCACAGGTTGAAGACCAATATGAAGTAAACTACTTCAGATTATCTCTTTAATGTAACTAGTATGTGGTATATTTATAAATTTGATTGATCCAGGCTGTGCCTGCAAATGGTCTGTTGTGATCAGTGCACTACCTCAGGAAGCAAACTAAACAAAAAGAGCATGCAAAACAACTTTAAGTTCATAACTATATTTAATGTCTCAACATAAATTCATAATATTAGCACTCAGTCAGATATAATTCTGTTCCCAGGCTTCATCTTTTAATTTACTTTATAAATCTTTGCTCGCCTTAACATATAATGGCAGTTTGAGCTTACACAGATACAGAACCTGGTTTAATATCAAATCTAGTAATTTTGTAGTATTACCAATATTCAAACTGTTTGACTTCTCAATGTTCTTATGAATCATGGGTAGGCAACAGAAGATGGCTTCCCTGAGTTTCTTACTAACTAAATCTTTAGACTGATAAAAGGAAAGAAGATGGAATTTTCACTCCTTTCTCAGAGTCCGTTAAAATCCTTTTAAAAGATAAATGAAGAATTATTAACAGCCTGATAATCTGAAGAATGGCTTTGAATTTTATGGCACAAATAAGAAAGTTATGTACTTACAATAACTCTAGATCCATATTGTCTTCTTCTATCCATCTGAACTGAATCTGATGCTAGCAACTCTCAAACTTTTGGATCCAAGGCTGAAGCTCCTCTCTATACTCATAATTCCACTCTATTCTCAGTTTGAGAGATTGCATTTGTCAATGTATACAGAAAACTCCTCTTACGCTACACAAATAAAAAATGGCCTGGAATGACAACTAGACAATCCAAGATTGCTAGTAAGGCAAGGCTCCAGACAGGTCCAGTATGGTCAATCAAGAGTTACAATTTGACAGTGGGACGGAAGGAGGACAGATGACAACATGGATCTAGCATTATGGTAATTACATACATTTTGTATCCCTGTTGTCTTTTCTGTCCATCTCAAATATTAGGATAGAGTCCCCAGTTACAACAAACTCTGGGAGGACTTATGAAAAAATGTTTTGAAGGATAGTGGATCTAAATGAAGTTCTAGACCTAGACTGCAGGTCTAGTTTGTAATCAGGAATATATGTGTGAAATGCAAATCAAGTAACCACAACACAGGAATCATCAATATGGTCTCCATAGAAAAAAGATGTACAGGTTGAAACGGTCCCATCTGAATGAGTGTTAGGTTTGTGGGGCAATGGCAGTTCTTTGGCTCTACAGACAATGTAATGCAACTGGACAACCACCTGCACAGTATGACCTTGGGAGACAAAAGTTCTCAATGCAAGATTAGAAAACGAGAGAAAAAGTTGGTCAGATTTTCTGAAGTCCTTGAAACGATGTAAACAGAAGCATAATTGATGAATATCCAACAAACACAGGAGAATTTCCGTCTTTTTTGAGAAATTGAAGAAAACTGAAAGATTAAATTCTCTGGTCCAAGGCAGAGTTAAAAGCAACTTTGGGGCAGGGGATTAGTATTCATTTAGAGAGAAACTATCTTTTTGAAAGACCAAATGTGGTAGTTTGTATGACAAGACTTGGAGATCTGAAGAAGTCCTCCTTGCTGAGGTAACCACCACAAGAAAGAACAGCTTTCCAAGGAAGGAATTTCAATTTTGTAGTAGATGCAGGTTCAAAGGGGGGTTCTTGACAAGGCCTGGAGTAAAACAGTAATATCCCATGGTGGAAACAAGAGGAGGCCACAAGAAGGCCTTAGAAAATTTGAATGCAGCAACAGCAGTATGGCTTTCACCAACATGAAAATCTGAGATAGTTAACAACTGAACTTTGAAGATGGAGTAGCTAGCTCCTGCATGGAAAATGATCTGCTAGAAAACCTAGAATTGATAGTAAATGAGACAAGAAAGGATTCAGACTCTTGGTAGATGCCCCGATGGAAAATCTATTCCACTTGCTTCAATACACTTTCCTGGTGGACTATTTTTGAAATGATGACACGATGTAAATCACAGTGGAATATAAGCCTGAAAATTTCTGTCAGTCATTGGAAGTGGACCCACAAAGAGTACACCATCTTGAGGCTATAGGAAGGGGAACCATATCTGTTGAGGCCAAGAGGGGGTAACGAGGATCACCTTCACCTTGCAACAGGCCACTTTCTGCAGAAATTTGGTTAACAGGGCAGTCAGAGAGCAAGTGCAAAGGAAATCCGCGGGCCAAGTGTAGATTAGAGGATCCTTTTGAAACTGACTTTTTGGGGGAATCAGGGCAAAGTAGCTGCTGCATTTGGTGTTGGTTAGGGTTGCAAACAAATCACAGCAATGCTGATCCCCATGGCTGAAAATCATGAAAGCTATTGTATGCTTGAGAGACCACACATGCACAGCAGAAGAATGGACATGTTCAACTTGTCCACCAATACACTGGATGCCTCCAGGATATGCACTGCAGTCAAAGTGCTGGGAAGACTATGCCCACTGCCAAACTGACATGGCGAACATAAAGGGGAAAAACAGGTTCTTCCTTGTCTGAAGTACCACACCACTGATAAACTGTTTGTCTGGATAGCTATCACACCAAAGGAGATGGAGTCCTGGAAGGCCTGACCTCATCCCCAGAACAGTTATTTAAAGACTGGCCTCTGTTGAGGACCACATACCTTATATAGTCTTTCCCACAAAATGCCTGCCACCCCAGAAGGAAAGCAACATGGTTACTGTAGCTCTCAGCAGAAGTAGAACAAAGTGACAACCTAGAGACAGACCAGAAGAGAATTTAGCCACCACTGAATATGTTGCATGCAGATCCCCATGAGTCTGACAGGAAAGTGAATAGGTGATGGACTTACTGGTAACTTGCTGTGGCTATGTTGTGCAGGGTCCTGGGCTCAAGACTTGCAAGTGCTGGTCATTTTGTTGCAAGGCAGAACAGTTCAGCTGTGGAGGAAGGGATAATGGCAATAATTACAAGTCAAGCAGAGTGCCTCTTTGGCCCTCTTCCAAAAGAACTTTGATGATTGGATGGGAGATAGGAAATTCACCCAGGGGATCATGTCAGTCTCCCTGCTAGAATGGGGTCCAGTGAAGTAAATATTGTAGGAGGAAATAGCCAGGGAATTGTTATGGCTAGGCTTGCACAGGCCCTAGGGCCGATAGCCAAGTACCAAACCTATGAACCTATGAATAGATCACTGTACTGAGATGGTCCACTAACACCTTCATATGGAATGTGGCATGAGGAATAAGGATAATGGATGCTTCCATAAAATCCAAAAGATGTAGGATGACTCACAGCATGAAATTTTGGTAAGACAGGACCAGGAACACTTGCTGGCACAGTGTCTAACTTTGACTTTTCTATTTGCGAGGTGTAGTCCAGGTGGGATCCTATGAACTCTGTGGTCTGGACTGCTGTTAATTTGGACTTCTCCAGGTTGATTGTGATCCTTAGGTGATAGCACAACTGCAGCAGAGAGTCCTGGGATGAATTAGCAGATCCCTCATAGGGCAGTTGAGAGCCAGTTAACTACATATGGGAATCCTTGCAGCCTCAAATGTCCTGCAACCACTGCAATACATTCGTTGAACACCTGGGGTTCTGCGGTGAGACTGAAAGGTAGGTGCTCTGAACTGACATGAGTGGTGCCCAGCCAAAAGCAAAGGAACCTCCAGGACTGCCTGGTTATTTTTATGTGGTAGTAGGCATTCTGCAGGTCCACTAAGCACATCCAATTATCTTTTGCCAGAAAAGGCAAAATGGTCTTAACTGTGACCATCCAGACAGTTGTCCATTTCCCAAATTAGTTTAAGTGGGTGAGGTCCATAAAAGATGTGAGGTCTCCATTTTTCTTTGGAACCAAAAAGAATCTCAAGTAGTCTCTTAACCACTTCTGATCTGTGGGGCCTCCTAGATGACGTGTTTCTCTATCAGTTTTGCCATTTCTTGAGCTGCTGTCTTCCTCTGTTGTGGCTGGACATTGGGAGGGTTTCTTTTCTGACATTTTTGGTAGGCAAATAAGGGGAATGACATAGCCTCTGTTACTACTCTCTGCACCCACAAATCTGGACTGACGGCTGACTCAGTGTAGGGGGGAGAAGAGATAAGTACCCCCAATTGCTGCCAAAATGCAACAGTCAGGCAACCATTCAGGAGTGCTACAAGGGCTTCTCAACAAATGGGCCTCAAAACCCATAGTTCTGCAGATTACTTCTGTCTCTAAAGTGACATCCATTTGTTGCTCCATAAGCTGCCCCTGGTGGTGGAGTCTGTATCCAGAAATGTCCTATACAAAACCTGAAAATTTACAGGACCATACCATCCTTCCACCCTTTTGATTTTAGGGAAAAATCCATTGAAGGGTAAAAAAGAAGACATTGAAGACATGACAGGGATTTGTCATCCTGTTCATTCCTAGTAAGCGTGTCTAACCTTGGGGTCCAAACAGGGTGGACCCATCAAATGATGCATTCAAAATGGATGGAAGCTCTCTGCAAAATTGTAAGGATATCATCAAGGTTGACATACAGCAATGCCAGTGACTGGTGCTCTAGATATACCAACTGCTGCACTCGACAAAAAGGCACACAGATGCATTTAAAATGGCTTGTAAGTTTGTCAACTGATAATCCACAGTTTTGCAGGACTCTGCTGTAGTGGTACCAGAAAGGGACTTCGACAGTCAAGTTCTTCTGAAACCTTGTTAATTGTGCAAAATAATTCAAAGTATGTAAGGCAAACATCTCTGAGGAATAAGTTTGCTTTCAAGATCTGTCCAAGGCCTGAGACTCCTTGTTTATGGTGAGGGGGGGGGGGTGCACAGAAAAGCTCTCTGAGAGCTCTTTCTTCGCGGCTACAACCACCTCAATGGCATCTACTGCAGCCCCCTAGTTCCAGTGAGGCCTTTACCAGGACAAAACCAATCTTGCCAGGCTAGAAGAGTATGCCATGCCCTATGAAACCCCAAGTCAATCAGCTCACCCACCAGGGGGACAACCCAGGAAGTAGATAGGCCAAATCCAAAGGCTTTGAGGTACACCAATTCCTCTCGGAAAGGGACGTCTGTTTACCAGCCCCCATTTGCCACAGTAACTCCAGCATGTCTCCAAAGCAGGTATCTTCCATGGGGACTCTTCCCCTTCACTGAAATTGGAACAATCGGTGAGAGACTCCTGTGTGGAGTCTAAACGCCTCCTTTTGCATGAGTGCTTTCCCACAGTATGGTGATATAGGGAAGAATCAGAAGCTGAAGGGGAAGTTGTCTTGTGAGCTCTAACGAGGTCCATTATAGCTAGCTGTCCTGAAGGGATAGAAAGATGGGAAATAGTTGCTGCAAACAGCAGAGAGGATTGGGACTGAACCAAGTGAGGGTAGCATACCTCTTCTTAAGATAAATAGAGTGCTCTCAAATGCCTTGAAGGTCGACACTGGGGCCAGTCCTGAAAGAGTTCTCTTGCGATCAGAGGATCCAGACAAGAGACCCTCTCAAGACACCATCTGTCTTAGCTCCAAAGCAGACACCTGGGTTGAGTTATCTATCACAGATGCACTGAAGGGGAGGGATGGACCTGAAAGTGTCAGAATCAATCCCAGGCCCCTGTGCACCAGAACTGAGAAGGTGAGCAACACTGTGTCAGAACTGAAAATGTCTATTCTACTGGCTCTAACAAAGGGATACCAACAAGCAGCATTCTGGTCCAAAACCACTGGATCTGAAGGTCACATCAGGGAAGGAGAGACCAAGTGAGGGGTGGAAGGGCCTGGTTCCAGTACCCCAAGTGTTGGGGGGAGCAGAAAGGACCCCCATCTGTATCAGAGTCCTCAGGAACTTCCACATCATCCTGTATGCATCTGCCTTGGATAAAAATTCTTAATGTCATACTGCTCACACAGAAGGTCTTTGGCTAACGAAGTTCGCAGGTGACAGCAAACTAGGAGCCATAATCGACACTCCTAACGATGTGGAAATCCTTCAAAAGGGCCTCAATGAGACAGATGCTTGGTGTCAAAGCCATGGCCTCAAGCTCAATGCCAAACACTGCACTGTCATCCCCTTTGGTAAAAACTCTGTACTCATGAGCTACCACATAGGTGGTAGTCTACTTAATATCGAAAGTGTGATAAGAGACCTTGGGACACAGGTGGACAGTAGTCTCCCTTTGATAATCACATCGCCACAGTAGTCTGGAAATCCTTCTACGTGGCACACCTCATCATAAAAGGTTTCTCATCCTGGAAAAAAGAGGTCATTGTTCCCCTCTACTCATCACTCATTAGACCCATTATAGAGTACAACTCTCCTTTTGATATGTACCTCACAAGACATCTACAACAACTGGAAAGGTCGTAGAAATACCTCACAAAGAGGATTACCAGACTCAAATAGATGTCCAATGTAGACAGTCTCAAAAAACTCCAGCTTTACTCCATCGCATATCACCTACTCAGAGGCAATCTCTGCCTAACATTCAAAACTATGTCAAACCCAGAGCTGTTGGACATGCTCCACTTAAAGAAATCCCAAACCTTCTGAGCTACACGCTCTAGGGACCTACACCTTGGCACCACAATAAACAGAACATGCTGGAGGGATAGATTCCTGTCCCAGAGACTTCCCATATTCTGGAACAAACTACCTAACTATATCAAACAAAGCTCTTCATAAGCACTCTTCAAGAAAAATCTTGATGATTGGATGTGAAATAGGAAATTTACCCAGAGGGTCACCTCTGGAGCTCTGCTCAACAAGGGCACAGGAAAATAATTTTCTTGGGTGGTGAAAGCCAGGGTATCTTTTTGGCTAGGCTTATATACGCCCTAGGGCCAATAGCCTAGTACCTACCTATGAACCTATATAAATATATACATATACACTTTGCATGTAAAAAAATCAATTGTAAAAATCATATTATATTTTCATAACCTATTATTAACAAAGATTGCTTTCGTCCTTCTAGACTTCTTCAGGTATGTGTACAAGAACCCTAAAAACTATCTATAACAATATTATTGTATAATTAGTTACTATTGTTATTGCACATCATTTTGAATAAAGTGGAAAAAAGAACCAGAAAAAGAAAAACAATAATAAGAAAAAAATGTATGATGATGGAAACAAAATATACACTTAAATTACAACTGATTTAAAATGGTATTTAAAACCAACTGGTAGAATAAAATAAAATAAAATAAAGTCATGTAAACAATGTGGCACTTTTCTAAGTTCCAGTACACTTTTAATTGAACAACAGTAGTTTAGTCCAGGCTTCCTAAAAGAGCTCAGCTTTAATTGCCACATGAGTTCATGTTGCTCCAGAATATTCAGGATGTCTTCTTCAATATCACCCAAGTCTGTGCGATCCAGGATCTGGGACTTAAAACCTGTGTGTCTTTTATGAAGAGAAAGGTGTTTGGCTAGTGCATTATTTTTACATCCAGAGCGGATTTCAGGCAGATGACATGAAATCCTACGCTTCAGTTTATTTACAGTCTTGCCCACATAGAATGCATCACATTCATTGCACTATGCCCTGTAAATTACTTTTGTAGTGTTACAGTTACCCCCTGCACTGGTCTTAATGATTTTCTTTAAATAAGGGCAATAAAAACCATCACCTTGCTGTATAAATATATAAAATGTACAATTAGTTTCACATCTTTTAGTGTTTCTCTCATATGGTCTAGGTTTAAATTCAACAAAACTTCTAATGTTCCTGGCATTCCTATAGACAAAGGATGGGGCTTCATCTAAGATGATAATCAGAAAAGGGTTTCCTGTGACAATGTCCCAGTTTTCTTCAATAACTTTTTTGATACTGTGATAATCCCAAGTTTATGTCAGGATGCAGCTATTTTTGCATTTGTTATTCTCTGTGGAATTGCTTAACATTCTCCTACTGGGGAGGTTTAGTGAAGGTGCTTTTCTCAACATTCTCCTACTGAGGAGGTTGAGTGAAGGTGCCTGCCTTGCTTGGATTACTTTCGAATACTTAGTAATTCTGTACAATTATATATATATATTTTTTTTTTTACTTAAGACGGGTTTACGTTCGCTACTTCTACTACTACTGTCTGATCTGATTAATATACAGTGATTAACTAGAGATATATGGACTGACAATCTTCCACACAGAGAAGTTTCTTACATCGTTTTAAATAACAAAGCTCAGTCTCAAGGATGCATATATCAGTAGATAAATTTAGTACTAACTTTATCCCACCTACCCACATTGTTACGTCCCTGAAAATTCACTTTTCCTTGTACTCACTTGGAACAAGTCATAGAATCTCTGTCTAAGGTTAAAATAATGTTTAAGACAAACTGTAGAAAAACAGATAACGAAGTAGGCAGCCAACTATACCACAGATCCAGATAAAAGGAAAAATCTTCCTTATTCAATTAAGCGCTTTCGCCAGACTCCACTGACTTCATCAGAATACAAATACAAAGTACAAAACACTGTTTAAATAACCCATCCCACCCTACAAATTAGTTACATCATTTCCCACAATAAATTAACAATGAATGACCTGACAAGGTAAAACACATTTTACAGTAACCACAACACAAAACCACTCACTGTTTAGTAATCACTCATAAAAAATACAGACTTCAGTTTCAGTAGAGCCATGATACTGACCCTGTCATTAAGCCCATTTTTTTACTGGCATTAAGTTTAATTTGCCACTTTAATTCAAGAAGTTCCAAAAACTCTTCCAACGGTCCACCCCTTGAACCCAGGTCACCATGATCAATGGCACAAAACTTAAACTTGTGCAAAGGGAACATCTCTATATGCTTGTACAACGCATTTTTGTTATTTTTTTGTCTGATTTCATAGCCATGTTCATAAACCCGTTGCTTGAGGGCCCTCTTAGTTTTACCCACATAAAATCCATCACGAGTCACACAAAGCAACATACACTACCTCTTTTGAAAAACAGCAATACCTCTTATTTGGGTAAATAAACCCATAGTTCTTAATAAAGATCTCCCCTCTGTCCACAATAGACGGGCAGTGAGCACACCTACCACATTTAAAGTAACCCCCATTTTTTAAAGACCTCAAGTTTTTTCCAAAACGCCCTTAAAGCAGGTGTCTTTTTTTATAAATCACAACTGGTTTATCCCCAAGGACCCCAACACTCTCCTCATCCATAACAAAAATTTCCCAAAATTTCTCAATTATTTTCCTGATGTCATAGAAATCAAGTGTATAAGGTATAGTCAAGGCCCTAGAGTACCTATCGTGATCTAAACGAGGGGCCCCAACAGACTCAGTGTTGCCACATAGCAATTTAACAATGTACTCAGTGTGCCTTTTGTGTTTAACTTCGTTCTCAATAATATTAACAAAAGGGGGGTACCCTCTTTTTACTAACATGCCCTTTAGTGTCTCACATTCTTTGTGAAAATCACCATCCTCTGAGACCATCCTGGCAACCAAGACATACTGGCATTTAACTAGGGCCTTTTTCTGGTGTTCAGGGTGCCAGCTTTCAAAGTGCAATAGTCCATTAGAGTACCTATCGTGGTTTCACATCTTTTAGTGTTTCTCTCATATGGTCTAGGTTTAAATTCAACAAAACTTCTAATGTTCCTGGCCTTCCTATAGACAAAGGATGGGGCTTCACCTAAGATGTTAATCAGAAAAAGGGTTTCCTGTGACAATGTCCCAATTTTCTTCAATAACATTTTTGATAATGTGATAATCCAAAGTGTATGCCAGGATGCAGCTATTTTTGCATTTGTTATTCTCTGTGGAATTTCTTAACATTCTCCTACTGGGGAGGTTAAGTGAAGGTGCTTTTCTTAACATTCTCCTACTGCGGAGGTTGAGTGAAGGTGCCTGCCTTGCTTGGATTACTTTCGAATACTTAGTAATTCTGTACAGTTATATATATATATATATATATATATATATATATATATATATATATTTTTTTTTTTTACTTGACAAGTTTACATTCGCTACTTCTACTACTGTCTGATCTGATTAATATACAGTGATTAACTAGAGATATATGGACTGAAAATCTTCCACACAGAGAAGTTTCTTACACCGTTTTAAATAACAACATACAGTTCAGTCTCATGGACACAGCCAATATATCAGTAGACACATTTAGTACTAACTTTATCCCTCCTACCCACATTGTTATTTCCCTGAAAATTAATTTCCCCTGTACTCACTTGGGACAAGTCATAGAATCCCTGTCTAAGGCTAAAATAATGTTTCTATGATACAAGACAAGATAACCAGATTGTATTCTCACCAGTGCCAAGCATGCACTATCTCAGCCTCTACTTAAACTGTTTCAACCTAACCACAGGGTTTGCCCCAGATGCTTGCCAAACAGCCACTGTGACTCATCTACAGACGAAGGCTAACTACATGCCCATCAACCTTATATGGAAAGCCATGGAATGCATCACAGCAGAAATTATTTACGCAGACAAAAGCAACTTAACTGATCTAGATGACACTCATTTTGGATTTGGAAAAGGCAGGTCCTACCTCCTGAAAGTACAGTTGTGTAAAATCTTACCATAACAGTAGATGTCCTTCTATTCACTGTGGCGGAATTTTTCACCTTAGGTATGTCCTGCCAAGGCTAGCCCAATGTCCGGCCAGTATACCAAAGCCTTAAGATCTTGTATGCACTATACGTCACATGTATACTCCCAGTTCAGGATGTAGGACATAAAGGTGATGTACGGATGTAGTTATCCAAAACTAAACTGCCCCCAGAAGAGAACAGTCTCTATAGGATAAAGGACGTTATACACATCCAGAAGGAAAAATGTAGATGGAAAAGAGAGACCCTTGGCCAGGATGGGAACCAAAACAAAACCCAAAAGAAAAAGAGGGTGGAGGAAGGTACTGAAAACTGCAACAGTGAAAAGTACATCTACTGTTATGGTAAGATTTTCGACAACTACACGATCTCCTATATCGATGCTGCAGTATTCCTCACCTTAGGAAGAGTACAAAAGCTCAAGATTAAGATTGGGAGGTGGAAGGTTGGGAATGACCCTTAACAAACGTATGCAGAATGGCTCTAGCAAAACCTGCTCTGGCCCTAGTAACCATATCCAATTTATAATGCTTAGTAAAGGTATGCACTGAAGACCAAGTAGCAGCTTCAAGGATGGAATTAGTATCCAACCTCTTGAAAAGAGCACTAGAAGAGGCACTGCCCCTAGTGCCGTGAGCTCTGACAGAACTAGACAGCCACCTGAAGGCACTGTCCCTAGTGCCGTGAGCTCTGAAAGAACTAGAAAGCCACCTGACAGGAAAAGAACAACAAAAGGAAATGGACACAGACATCCAGGAGGAGGAGATTTGCTTGGAAACAACCAAAGCCAGTATCCTGGGATGAAACGAAACAAAAAGCTGGTCAGACTTACGAATGGTCAGTTTTATGCAAATAATACCTCAGCTATCCGTACAAATCCAAAGTATGAAGGACTCACCAGCAGACTGAGAAGGAAAAATGAAGGTAGTTGTACTGCCTGATTCAAAGACACCTCATTAACAGTTTTGTTCATAAAAGAAGGATTACTACGAAGGGACACCCTGTCCCTGTGAAAAACAAAAAAGGAGGGATGGCCATAAGAGCCTGAAGCTCAGAAACCCTCAGAGCGGAAGTAAGAGCAAGCAATAAGACAGTACTCCACGTAAAATGTTGCAGAGAAGTTTAACCTGCATGCCGAAAGGGAGCCTGGATCAATTTTTCTAAAACAAAATTAAGGTCCCAAGGAGGAGGAATAGGCTTACTTGGGGACCTCAGATGCAGTACACCTTTAAGAAATTGTTTGATCTCAAAGCAAGAAGTCAAAGGAGGATTCAAGGGCAGAAGGGAAAAAGAGCTGACAAGTGGACCTTTACAGAAGAATGGCCAAGCCAGAATGGGGCAACTCACACAAATTAGCACAGAACCAGAGGCACCCCTACTGAAAAAGACGTCCTGGTTATGAGCATGGCACCAGACAGAAAATCGCTTCCATTTGGACACAAGACGTTCTGAATGCAGGTTTTCTTGTCTCCTGTAAATCCCTGAGCATGTCCTCAGAAAAAAAAGGTGCCTAAAAGGGATCAAAACCCTGCCACCCATAGCGTCTGTTGAAGAGCGGACAAATAAGGATGGATAAGTGACCCACTGTCCTGTGCAAGGAAGTCCAACCGGTTAAGTAATTTGTGGTAACTGCCGACAAGTAAGGATGAATGAGTGACCCACTGTCCTGTGTAAGGAAGTCCAACCAGTTAAGTAATTTGTCGTTACTGCCTCTAGCCAGATGCATTAAGAGGGGTAACCAGTGCTGTCTTGGCCATAAGGGAGCCACTAGTAAGATTTTTGGGGAGTCCAGCTGAATCTTCTGCAGGACTCTTGAAAGTAGAGGAAGGGGAGGGAAGGCATAGAGAAACATCCCCTTCCAAGGGAAAGAAAGAACATTCGTCTTCCACACCAGATATCATGGCACTCTGGAACAGAAAAGAGGGAGCTACCTATTCAGAGGGCCAGGCAAAAAAAGATCTACCCAAGGAATACCCCACTGATGGACTCTGTCCAGAAACAAAGTCTCTGTGAAGCATCCATTTGTAAGCTTGTGTTCTGGACCTGCTCAAAGAGTCTGCCACTAGATTGTGCTCTGAAGGAATGTACACTGCCTGAAGAGTTAACTGATAACTGACAGCCAAATCCCGGGCCTGAAGAGAAGGCAAGACTTTGTGTCCCCCTGCTTGTTGACATATCACATCACTTTGGCGTTGTCTGTATAAACCTTCAGAGGGCCTGAAGAGACCACGGGGTGAAAAGCATGATGGGCCAGAGACCTTGAACTTTCAGGTGACCACAGGAAGCCCCTCACCCCATGTCTGATGCTTTGAACAGTTTTTGAGAAGGTACTGGAAGCTGAAATGGCTGGCCTGGGTAAAGAGTAACATACGGAATCCACCACTTCAATTTTCTCTTTAAACAAGGAAGGATAGGCACTATGAAATCCACAGGGTGGCAATGCTAAAGCCAAACTGACTTGAGGTACCACTGAAGCTTTCGCATGTGCAGTCTGGCAAGAGAGAGCATTGGAATAGAAGAGGTCATGAATCCCAGGGCTTGAAAAAACCTCTCTGGCTGGAATAGCAGGCATAGGAAGGAGAGACTGAAAAGAAAGCAGTCAAGGACAAAAGTTTTGGAGGTGGAAGAGGCATCAACACTGGCCCTGTTTGAATCATGCAACATATCCTGAAAAGGAGTCAGGACAAATTTTTGGAAGTTGATAGTGAACCACAGACGTGGAAGGGGAGATATGGTGAACTCTATGCCCAGAAAATGGCAACTGGGATAAGGCACCTGAAACAACAGGTTGTCTAGATAAGGAAAACTCTGAATGCCTTGGAGCCTGAAAAAGGCAATCACAGGAGCTAGGCATTTTGTGAAAACCCTTGAGGCAATAGACAGACTAAAGAGCAAAGCAGAAAACTGAAAATGACAGGAAGAAACGGAGAAATGTAAAAACTTGCTGAAGAGAGAGAGAGTGAACAGGAATATGAAGGTAAGTATCCTTCAGATCCAGGGACTCCAGAAAAGCCTGGGGTAGAAAAAGAGGAAACATAGTTTGAAGAGTAAGCATCTGAAAATAAGGAATCCTGAGAAAGGTGTTAAGGAAGGCAAGATCCAGAATAGGCCTCCAAGTATCCTCTCTTTGAGAAACCAGGAATATCCTGAAGTAAAATCCCTTTCCCACTTGGGAAGGAGGGATAAGATGAATAGTTCCCTGGTCCAACAGATGCCCAAGGACATTTGGGAAGTGAGGAAGTTGCTCCAGAGGAGGTTGGGGAATCCCTGAAAAAAGGAGGGAGGGACATTCACACTATGAAGTAACCCTGATGGATGACTGACAGAACCCAAAAATCTGAGGTGATGAGAACAGTTTGGAAGACACAGGGAGAGCCAAAAGGACAAGGGAACCTGGCCGAGGCCTTGGGGGGGGGGGGGGTCAAGATGTCAAAGAGAAGCAGGCTTGTCAGATAAAGAAGGTTTCTGATCTATAGGAGCCTGAGAGGACTTATCAGGAGGAGCTCGCCTATCACCATTCCCACCTTTACTGGTCTAATGAGGCTGCTTGTGAACAAAAGATCTAGTAGGATAGTTCATCTGGAACTTATGCTTAGGAGACACAAACATATGTTTAAGGTCCTGCAAAGCTTTATCTTTTCTTGAAGTGACTTAAACACAGCAGCAGCAGTCCTAAAGAGATTTTTATTATCCAAAGGAGCATCCAGCAACGTGGCCTTAATGTCTTCAGGTAATGAATGACTGCAGGTGAAGCCAAGAGTAATGTCTCATGACAGACCCAAAGGCAGCAGCTATTGAAGAGGCAATCAGCAGCATCACAGCTGTACTTGACAGAGTGGCAATCTACCCGAGAGGTAGAACCCAAAACAGATAGAGCAGAAGAGTCTCTGCTTCAGAATCAGGGATGTCAGAATTAACCTGACAAGCCTGGGCAATCAATGCTATAGCTTTATCTGGTCATGTGGGTCTGGTAATTGACAGCCCAAAAGGCCAAGGTAGAAGCAGTATAAACCCTCTTACCAATTCTCTCCATTGCCCTACTATCCTTATCTGAAAGCAGAAGCTTGGAAGAAGCTAAAAAAAGCTTAGAAGTCTTGTTAGAGGAAACTGATACCACAGCAGGGTCAGCAGAAGGACACAAATAAGAACGGACAATTCTCAGGAAACTTATAGAACCTATCAGGTTTCTTTGGAGCAGAAGACTGAGAATCAGGAGACTCAGAAGCAGCTCTAAAGGTGTCTAACAAAGCAGCCAATACAGGATGTACAGCAGAAGGTTTAGGAGTGTCCACCTGAAGCAGCTCACAATACCTTTTCTGGATATCAGACACCTGAGAAAAGTCTCACTTAAAGTATTCTATTTTTCTAGATATTGTGTCCCTGAAAAACAATTCCTCAAAAGGAGACTCAGGACTAATAGGATCCTTTTCAGCAGAACTATAAGCCAAAGGTAAAGGCATCATGGAAGAGTAAGACAAGGACCATTCATCAGACTCTGAATCTGCATCTGAGTTATCAGGTTCCCTAGCCCATTTGGAAGGAGTCAAAGTCCAAGGGTGCAGGCACAGAAACTCCTTGGGGAGGCTTCAGGGCCATTAAGGCATTAAACAAGCCTGAGAAGATTCATGCCATTCCCTTTGAGGATCCTTAGGATGCACAGAAGTATGTTTAGCCTTCAGCTTTTTCTTGGTAGGGATGTCAGCCCTAACAAATACAGAAGATTCTGACCCTTGATGAGATTCAGTAAGAGTATCCAGAACCTCTTCCCTGACCAGAATCTGTGGAATCCCTCTAGGGCCCTCTGAGCTAATCAACCATGGTTCCTCCTAGATGTCGAAAGCAAACACCTGCAAAGCCTCAATGGCCGTGCAAAAGGAAGGATCCCTGTTGGCCTCCTATGGGGTCACAGCAAAGGAATCCAATGTAGACACCGGATGGCATGGGGGGGGGGGGGTTTACTTAATAGTACCTCGCGGTGAGTAGATTCCACCATGCTACCTTAACAATTTAAGCCTCTGGTTCTCGAGACAGATGGCATTACTTTACTTGGTGATGTCTAATTTCTAGGTTTATTGCAAGACTGGAATGCATGTGTATGTACATTTTTGTTGATGAAAACAAGTAATAAATAAGCTTTATTTTAAAAAGCATAACTAGATAGGCCTAAACAACACATTTACCACAGCTTTTCTGACCAGCTGTTTTATCAGATTCCCTGTTTGGTGAAAAGGAATGCATATGACATGGGGTCTGAGATTTGTCACTGACAATACATATTATGACCTATGGTAGCTTCAAGTTTTAATTCAAGGTGCAATTTAAAGCAACATGACCCCCTCCTAAGAATTACTGATGACAATTCCAGATGCCATCAGAGTCTATACATTCTCATTAGCTACATCTAGACCAGGGGTCTGCAACCTACAGCTCTGGAGCCATATGCAGCTCTTCCACTCCCTCTGCAGTGGCTCCCTGTAACTTTGAAATATAATGGTCACTCTACCACACAACACACACACACACACACACACACACACACACACACACACACACACACACACAACACAGAGTGATCAAGCAACGGACTTTAAATATTGCTCTTATAAACTTAGAAACTTGCTAGAATAACATGGTTTATTTTGCCATGCATTGCATACACACAGAGCGATCCAGCAATTCCTTGGCAGCATCAGCATCTCCTGAAAGGTTTCTTACCTCTCCACCATACCTCTGAAACTCTTAACCACAAGAAATCTGGACACAGCCACAAATAAAGGGGGAACAAAGGCAGAAAAATAGGGACAGATTTTAAATACTGCCCTTATAAACTTGGAAACTAGTTGACTAACACTGTTTCTGTTAACATGCATTTTCCACACAAACAAACACGCACAGTTACCTGTTAACTGTACAGATTTGTGCAGAATGTCCTGATTTTTGCCTCATATTTTTATCTGTTTCTCATAAAATTGTGGTTTTCTGGCAAATCATTGGCAAATTATTTAGAGTTGAAGTCAGAAAACAGAGAGAGACATTTGAGCTTCAGACTCTTCATAAAATTTATGCTAATGCGAAACCTGTTCCATCAGCTTTCTAATTTTGTAAGCGCAATATTTAAAGTGTCCCTATTTTTGGGCCTTTATCTCCCCCATTATTTATGGCTTTGTCCAGATTTCTTACTCTAAGAGGATGAAAGGTACGGCACACACACACACACACACACACACACACACACACACACACACACACACACACACACACACACACACACACACACAAATCATAGGTAGGTACTAGGCTAGGCATTTTTAAGCCTAGCCAGAGTGTGTCGGCTTTCGCCGCCCCATTGATTAATTAACTGAGCCTCTGTCAAGCAGAGCCAATGAAGTGATCCCAGGGGTGTATTTTCTGTTACCCATCCACTTGTCAAGGCTTCTCTTGAAGAGTGTTAGTGAGGAGCTCTGCCTAATGTATTAAGGAATTTTGTTCCAAAGCAAGGGGAGTCTCTGTGACAGGAATCTATCCCAATAAAAATCTCAACAAAGGAACAAAAACAGGAACGGATTTTAAATGTTTTTATAAACTTAGTTATTTTATATATAGTATAATAACTATAAAACTTAATGTGCTGTGTTATCTTCATTTTACGGGTCAAATATGTTTTGTGGCTCCAGATGAATTTTATTTGGTAGGAGAAAGGCCAAAATGGCTCTTTTGATAGTGAAGGTTGCAGACCCCTGGTCTAGACTAAGGGAACATTTTTTTTAGTGACTCAACAATAACTTTGAAAATATGTATTAGATACATTCAAACAGTAAAAGAAGGTAAGGACAGCTATGTGATAACTCATCAAAGCAGCATTCCTCAGCAAATCAGTCTGAAGGATCTGCTAACTTACAAATGTAAGCTCAGAGATGATGAGGCTTGCTGTGCAAAGATATAAGGAGATACCTTTGAGAAAAGGGTGTACCCTGGGCCTCTGCCATGTGGTGACCAAACAGTATAGTACTGTGTGTGTGCGTGCGTGTGTGTGGGGGTGGGGGTGGGGAGTCTGTTGTAACGTCTACTATGGAGTAATTCCAACTGCTGAGAGAGAGATTCAGTACATTGTTATCTGCCTAACAGTTAAAGTACTCCAGAAGAAGTGAAATTTAGTTAAGCTAAATATGGAACTATCACTGATTGGTATATGTTTAGCACAGCTACCCATGCCAGTTTATGGTTTCCACTTCAAACAATGCAGTAAAATACAATGCAGCTGCTCTCTCACCTTTCAAGGTTCCAGAGTTTGACTGAACCATCTGCAGCACACGATGCCAAGTTCACATCTTTTTCATCAAGGGAAATTGTTGACTGGGGGTGGAACACTATGGCACCTACATTGGTGCAATGCCCTAAAGGAAAACAAAAATCACCACAGTTAGTCTTCCTTTTAAACCTACTATTATTCTGCCTTGCAGAATCATGTAACATTGATAGCAATGTCAAAGTAGTCAGGCTGCGGCAGAAAAATGCTGTCCTTGATGTCCAGTCCATAACTGCTCAAAGCTAACTATACATATAAATGAAGGAATGAATGAGTAAATAAAACAAAGCTTAATACTATGGTATCCCCACACCGCTAACAACCCACAGGCTTCCAATACACTAATCCATAATTATGTCAATCTAGTCAAAAGTGTGACACAATCCTGATGTATTCACAGGTACAATTTTTTTCCTGAGCATCTCAAAACAATTTGGCTAACTAAGCCTGGAGTTGTCTCAGATGATGCCTGCAAAAAAGATCTGTATACAACATGCGTATAGCCCTTTTAAGACCGGAGAGGCAACAGCTGTATACACTTCCTATGTGCAAGAGAAATGTGTACATTTCTTAAATGCTAGATGAATGAGTACAGTTTGCATACAAAACAGTAAGTTCTGGCTACAACTCTGACCCCAATTCACTCCCATATAAATCATTTTGGTGGGGTGGGAATGGATAACCGAGGACTGGCGCTGTCACACTACCTCAGTCTACAGTCTTCTCACATCATGACGTATAATTAACCATGGTGGTTGGTGTGCATTTTCTGCCATACATACATACATACATACTACGCAGCTGGATAACTGTTGGGTGCTTAATGTGAGAGGTGCTCTACCAATGCTGGCACCTGGTCTTCACCGAGAGAATAGAAATACTAAAATCCACTCTCCAATCCACTGTTTAACACTTCCTACCCTATTCATCTCCTTGGGGCCAGTGGCATCCTGACTGAAAGTAAAATTAGGTATGTAAATTTGGAAGACAGAGCACAAAGCACTGACACTCTTCTTGTAAAAGTATTTTTTTATTTAAATAAATAAATAAAATGTAAATTTGGAAGATAGCGCATGAAGCACTGAGACTCTTCTTGCAGAAGTATTTTTTTTTATTTTAATAAAGAAATTAATTAATTAATTAATTAATTAATTAATTAATTAAATGTAAATTTGGAAAATACAGCATGAAGCACTACGACTCTTGCAGAAGTAATGGCGGCCAGAAGGCTAGTTTTTCATCTCAAAAGTTTAACATTTAAGTCAATAAAAATTCCACAACCTCTAAGGGAGAAAAATTGGATTCCTGGAGTGGGCAGAGTGAAACACAGGTGGTCTGTGCTGGATACCCTTTTAACTGCCTTCCATACTTTATGTGACTTTAGGGATGAAAAAGAGAATTCCACATGAAAGGTGACATGACTTCCAAATGAACTTTTGCCAAAAGAGAAACTAGCCTCTTTTTTGAATATGTCTAATAAAAAGATAAACACTTAACATACTGAAGCTGAAAAAGGGGCCTATATTCTGCTGAACAGCGCAAATATAAAACTTCTTCCATTTGTCTTTATAAAATTTCCTTGTAAAATTGTTTTGGGAGGCATTTATCAAAATTAACAACTCAGGAGGGGAGCAATTGATCCATGGTCATCACTGGAAGTGGAGGAACCCTGCACTCAAGTATAAGGATTGAATGTTCAAGGGACATGTTCTAGAGAGGAAAGACAACAGTCAAGGGTGCTGTAAAGAGGTCTTTTCTTGATACGAGGCCAGAGAAGGAAGAATCATATTCGGCATTGTCAGAAAAGTACTAGGAGAATGACCTTCACTCTACACATCCTGGCTTTCTGCAGAAATCTTATGAGTGGGACTGGGGGGGGGTGCATACAAAAGACCTGGGGGCCAAACATGGAACAATGTCTCTCTTTACGGCTGTCCCGCTTGGGGAACAATGGCAAAGAAACCTCTGAATGATGAAGCAGAGAGATCACTACAGGGTTTTCCTCATCTCCAGAATACTGTCCAAACTACAGTCTTGTTGAAAGACCATTTGTGTGGTAAACGTATCTGTCTACCTGTCCACAACCACACTGGATGTCCACAGCATGTGTGTTGGTATACGAAAGTGATGTGATGTGATGTTACGGCCCATTCCCAGACCCTCATAGCTTCTGCCTTGCATGTTTATGTACTACACCACCCTCATGTTGTAGGATTTTGATGGATACTTCACTCTGTGGGAACAAGTCCTGAAATGCCTGCAATGCTAGCAGGAGCACTCTCATCTCCAGAATACTTTGCTTTTTTGATGTGTTATATGTTTATCCTGGAAATCCAAAGAGCACATCCTGTCTCCTTCCTGTTAGAAAGATAGCATGGACTGTAGAGTGACCATCCAGAATGATTCTTTTCTCATGTATTGATACAATTAAATTAACTCTAGGATTGGTCTGAGGTCTTAAGTCTTTATGGGCACCAAGAAGAATCTGTTCTGGTGGGACCTCCTGGATGGGGAAGGTTGTGAACCTTTTGTTGAGCTGTCTTTCTCTATCAGGGTGGAATTACTAGGGGTACCAGGGGAGATGTCTGGACATTGTTAAAAATGGCACAGAGTTGCCTATGGATACAATTTCCTTTATCCATTTGTCCTGTGTGATGGCCAACCACACAGAAAGATATAAGGGAAAGTCATCCTCCAAATGTCTTCAGACTGGGACAATAGGGCAACCTTTCAGGGTTTACAATGGTGGGATTGCAAAAAATATCTGCTGAATCAAGTTGGTGCATGCTACCTCTGACTCTAGGGAGCAGTTGGAAAGGAACTCCCCTCTACCACTGTTGTATTATTGTATATAATGGGACTGCTGGAATTAATGAAACGAAGTTTTTTGGCACCTTTTTGATTTCTTTGAAATGAACTTTGAAAACTTCACCCCAACAGCAGTGAGCATTTTGCTATCCTGCTCACACTGGAACACTTTATCCTTTATCTTTTGCCTAAATAAGGTGGTTCCAAAGTGTGTAGTGACAACTGCCAACTTGAACTGGTCAACAAAGTCGATGAAGCACAGCCAGGCCTGCCATCACTCTAGCTGTCACATCTACTGCATTATGGATCAAATGCATGTTCAGTGAACAGATAGATGCAATGGTTGTCACTTGGGTCTCCACTTGAGATCTCATGTTAACCACGGGCAACTGTTTACAGTATCTGAGATTTTTCTCTGCCAAAACTGCTCTGAAACTGAGGCATACGTACCAGGTAATTCAATGTACTCGCTGAAAAAGTAATGGACACAAACACACTTTCCAAGTCTATCCATTATCTAATCTTCTGTGTTGGGAGGATGGAAAGCCTGCTCATCCTGTGGGATGTCATACTTGGTGGCAGCAGACACTGCTATGGAATCTTCAAGTAGTTGTTTGCTCCAGTACTATCTTTGTGGATGTGCAACACTAACCAGCTTACATGGCGCAGGCATGGCCAAATCTGGCTCTTTCCACACCTTGAAGAACACCATCTCTAACAGCTTATCTGAGGTGTGGCACTATGCAGGCTGCCTCCTGTAAAATCTCCTCCTCCAGGGAGATTGGATCTATAAGCAGAATCCCCTCTACAGCATCATCATCTCCAGAATCTCAACAAAAGTCATACCTTCAGAAGTGGATGTAAGGGAACCTCCCCTTCATCATGATCAGTGTCTGAGGGTGGAGAGAGACAGAAAGCGAGTCTCACGAGGAGTTCAGTTGCTTCCTATTACATTGCTTCTTCCTAGGCTGAGATTGCAAAGTGGAAGTCATCTGAGCTCTCCTGGGAAGAAGGTATCCCAGATCTCAACAATCTCAGCCAATGAGTTTCTCTTTACTGCAGGAACAGTGGTGATACATAAGCAAAGGCTCTTGCTTCAACAGTACCCAGGGGTTGAATTGGAGCCTGGATCTACTCTATGCAGATATGATGACAGAGGTATTCAAACCCAAAATTACTATTACAGACTGCAATGACTTCAGTATTGGCTGTCAACACTGAAGTTTCCAGAGTCAAAGTCGTGACAGACTTCAGCTGAGAGGGACTGAATGCTGAGAACACAGCCAACAACAGTACCAACAATGTTGACACCAGACTCAGCACCAGCTGCTCTGTACAAAGCCTCACAACCATAGTGGTCCCTGGCAATGACAAGTTCCATGACAAAGTATCCACAGGGGCCAAGGACATCATCACTGAAAAAAAGGCATTTGTCATAATCAATGGTATTGGTACAGGTATCGATGCAAATTCCAGTGCTACAGGAGCAGAGACAGGGCCAGAAGGAACAGCACTAAAAGCTGGTAGAGTCTCTTCTCTGGCCACATTGGGGTTGAAATGACATGGCACCTCAGCTGAATCTTCACAAATACTTAAATTGTGAGTTCCTAATTAAACTGAGTTGATCCCCATAGGTATCTGTAAGAGCACAAAGATGGTATGACTGCTGGTCTTAAGTTGAAATAAGCTCAAGCTCTGAGGAGACTCTCAGCTCTCCTCCATGGAGCACAGTCTGTTGTGCCTAAAGACTCCTGACTGTGAGGAGTTGAGGGCCTACCGGAAGACACTACAGAAAAAAGGTCCAGGGCAAAGAGGACACAAGGAAATCCATAGTAACTTGTTAGAAAACGTTTTTTTCAGAATGGAGATGCCTGGTTCATCGTTCCGTTTTGTTTCTCATGGTGGACTGCCTTTGAATTAGGCTTTTCCTTGTTTTCCAGATATTTGTTTCAGAGATGCCGTATTTTGAGTTTCCCCCTTCAAAGTT